>NC_067228.1:10996956-11259456 GCF_019924925.1 Ctenopharyngodon idella | reverse complement strand
TTTTTTTTTTTTTTTACTGAGGTAGCCCATGATAGGAAGCATAATCCAACTTCCCTGACCTGACAACAATAATGAATTAGTAAATATAAAATATTATAAATAAATAATATTGTAAATAACATACTTTTTCAGGAACAAAAAACAGGAATTTGTATAGATGATTGAACAACTATTATTTAACACTGAAACTTCAAGTTGCATGTGGAAGACTCCAAATAACATGCAGTTTTTAAATACTTTAAATATATTTTCTTAAAGAACATGGGAATTATTAATAATCTCTATTAATGCATTTTAATGCTCATTATCAATTTAATTTGTTTCACCACTTACCACAAATAAATTATTTTTAGAAAAATGCAGATACTACAAATATACATTTTTCAATAAAATATTTTCTCTGATAAAATTATGTATGGATATTTTAAATCAAATAATAATATGCAGTGTACAGCATTTATTTGAAACTGAAATATTTTTTCTCTTTGATCAATTTAATGCACCCTTGCTGAATAAAAATATTAATTTCTTTAAAAAAAAAAAAAAACATTCTGGAGGATCATGTGACACTGAAAACTGGAGTAATGATGCTGAAAATTCAGCTTTGCCATCACAGAAATAAATTACATTTTTTTAAAATATATACAAATAGTAATAATTTCACAATATTACTGTTTTTACTGTATTTTTGACCCAATAAATGCAGCTGTGGCGAGCATAAGAGACTTTTTCTCAAAAGCATAAAATATATATGTAACACAGTCCCCACTTTGAAATAGTTACTTTATTTCCTGAAATCAAAACCGATTCCAAAAAAACCTTTTCCAGCTTTATTTACAATATCAAAGTAATGAAAGAAAAAGGCAAGTTCTGGAGAAAAAAAAATGAAAAAATGAAAAACTAGAATAACGTGGTTTGGAAAAAACAATCCCCTGATTTAATACTTTGTAGAGCCACATTTGACTTTAATTATAGCCATTAATCTTTTTGGATATGTCTGTACTAGCCTTGCACACCTAGATTGGGGAATATTTGCCCATTCTTCCTTGCAGAATTGCCCAATTTCAGTCAAATTCCGTGGCGAGCGGCAATGGACTGGTCTCTTCAAGTCCATCTACAGATTTTCTATTGGATTTAAGTCAGGCCTCTGACTTGGCCACTCAAGGACATTCATCTTCCTATCCTTAAGCCATTGCGTTGTTTCTTTTGGTGGTATCTTGCCACGAAATTTGACTGAACTTGAGCAATTCTGCAAGGAAGAATGGGCAAATATTCCCCAATCTAGGTGTCCAAAGCTAGTACAGACATATATATATGGCAAAGTATTAATTAATTTTTTTTTTTTTTTATGATTTCAGGCTAACAAACAAAGTAACTATTTCAAAGGGGTATGATGATTTTCTATAAACACTGTATATACCAATTTCTGTCATGAAACTCTTTTCACAGGCTGATGGATCCTTAATGCAACTGATGATATTTACATCATTAACTTCATGGCACAAGCTGATTGGTTCATGTCATATCTGCAGCGAAATGAGCTTGCTGCTCAACATTTTAATAACTGGTTAGCATTCACTATAGCAGTTTGCAGTGCGCTTTCAAAGTTTCTCTAAAACCTTCTATCGTCCCCAGCTCCACCTGTATAGATCTACTATGGATAACTTTATACATGCTATTTGTGCAGCAGCAGTATGTCTTACATGCTCATAGCAGCATACTGATGTATGTATTGGCACTAGCAAGTTCCTGTACTTGCTCTGCAGCAGCATTAATCTACAACAACAGCAATCAGCAGCAGTGTAGCAGATCTATTCAGCCAAGACCAAATACATTTACATTGTCATATTCATTACCATGTTAAAAATCTTCTGACAGTTGTCATGATAGAAATATATTTGAAGTATACATTATTTATACAAAAATAATTTTGTTACTTTAAAAAAACTGACTAAAATATGTATGTAGTACTTGGAATTGGATTTACTGGTTGGGAAAAAAAAAAAAAAAAGATTAGTCAGTTGGCCATATTTAATCCCTGGATGATCATAGAGCTTGATGATATGTTGTACAAATATAAATAATTCAAGTCCAATCCAATTCCACAAAACACAGCAGCAGAATACAATTGTCAGTCCTGTATTTTAGTCCTTGATTCACCTTATTTCTTAATGCGGGAAGAAAGCTATTTTCTGTGAATGTGGGAGACTATCCACTATAGGTAATAACAAGAATAACAAATTGCAGTAAACGGTAAAACTATTTGTTCTACAAACCAGTGTGTTTATGATTACAAAATACCAGATACCCATTAGCAATATCAAGCAGCATAACAGCTAAAATAACTGGAAGCCTTCCACATTTGAAGGTAAACACTGTCATACCCACTCTTACATTACAAAGTAAGGTGGATACAGTTAAGTACACAGTTCAGTTATTTACAGGAGTGATAACCGCATTCTAAAACCAAACTCACAACCGCATTTTTCAGGGATGCCCTGCTGTGTGAACGGAACTGGACTAAACAACTAGGTATGTCACGTAATACAGTACAAAAGAGCCACTCTGCACTGCATATGGGCATCTGGGTGGGCACTTCAAAGAAACATTAAATTAGCCCAACTCCAACATCTTTACATGACTTCAACACCCCACCACCTGCAGACCTGGCTGTGAATCTAGGCCAGGGATGGGCAACTTCATTCCTGGAGGGCCACTGTCCTGCCAACTCTGATAAAAACTTTCTAGTAATCCTGAAGACATTGATTAGCTTGTTCGGGTGTGTTTGATTAGGGTTGGAGCTAAATTCTGCAGGACAGTGGCCCTTCAGGGCCAAAGTTGTCCATCCCTGATCTAGGCCCAATTACAACAGCTGAAGTTGAGAATCACTGAAAAACAACAAGGCACCAGGAATGGATCAGATCCTAGCTGAACTCCTTAAACAGTGAGGAGCCGCAAAAATACAGAAGCTGACCAGCTTGCTGAACGAGTGCTGGCAAAGTGAATGTGTTCTTCTGCAACAACTGGAGAGGCATCACCCTCCTCAGTTCCTGGTCCCTGGTAAGGTACTGTGTATCATACTACTTTGGCTGATGCAGAACAAAATGGACCAGCAGCTACTTGAAGAGCAGGCAGGATTCCAACAAGGGTGCCCCTGCTGTGAACAGATTTTCACATTATGGAACATTGAGCAGAGTGCTGAATTCAAGAAGCCAATAGTAATTAACTTCACTGATTTCATTAAAATCATTAGAATGTCAGTGTTCCATAGGAAAATGTAGAGAATGTGGCCATGGATCAAACACGTTGGAGGACGCTTGTCACCAAATGCGCCCAGCACAAGATCTAATGATGAAATAAGAAATAGATACAGGCCATATTTGGCTTTGTCTCACTATATATTTGGCTATTAGTACAGAATAGCGCAAGGGAAAGAGAGTTGGAACAAAATCAGTTAATACAACCTCTGTTGTAATAATAACACATCCATTTTACTTCACTTCATCACTTCACTTTATATATTTAATTCAAACTTGCAGCACTTAAACTTATTTTTATACAGTCAGGTTTATGCATTTCCATCACTCTGCTTGTCTGTTCTGTGTTCCAAATCAGAGGAGTGCGGAGTGGAAGAAGTTAATAGTTATGTGATTTTGCCTCAAGGGTTTTATTTCACCAGTGAACTCTGCATACACACACAATGTATGTGCTAATCAGATTAAATTTTTACTGCAAAAAATGTTAAAAACTTAGCACACTTTTGACATCTTGACATAAACAGAAAAATTCTAGTAAATTATTCCCACAGAGGTAGAGTTAAAGGTATTCTGAAAAACAATTGACAGTCAAACTACAAAAGCATGTATGTTGGTCCTATGATGGCCTCTATTCCAACTTGCACAGTCAGGAATTGACTAACAATAGGGGCTGTGCAGTCTTTAGTCTTGGTCTAGTATAAAGGTACGGGTGACAGCAGTCAGCCAACAACCAGAATCAGCTTCAGCTTCTCCTTTGTGGAACTACTGAGGATCAACCAGCTCAACCATGATGGGCAAGGTAAACTTTATTCCTGCTAACTTTGCTACACTGTTTAAATCAAATTATTTAATTTGGTATATTTCACTTTAAACCACTAAAATATTAACGCTGAATTTCCAGGTCATCTTCTACGAGGACAGGAACTTCCAGGGTCGCTCTTATGAGTGTATGGGTGACACTGGTGACTTTTCCTCCTACATGAGCCGCTGTCACTCTTGCAGAGTGGAGAGCGGATGCTGGATGATGTATGATCATCCCAACTACATGGGAAATCAGTATTTCTTCAGGAGGGGCGAGTACGCTGATTACATGTCTATGTTTGGAATGAGCAACTGCATCAGGTCCTGCCGTATGATCCCCATGGTGAGCTCAATTAAAGCTTATAAATTTGTGTTTTTATTTTAACTTTTTTTTCTGGTTGATAAACTTAAATTAAACTGACTTCTCTTCCACTACAGTACAAGGGATCCTACAGAATGAGGATCTACGAGAGGGAGAACTTCATGGGTCAGATGTACGAGCTGATGGATGACTGTGACAGCATCATGGACCGTTACCGCATGTCTCACTGCCAGTCCTGTCATGTGATGGACGGCCACTGGCTCATGTATGAGCAGCCCCACTACAGAGGCAGGATGTGGTACTTCAGGCCTGGAGAGTACAGGAGCTTCAGCAATATGGGTGGCATGAAATTCATGAGCATGAGGCGTATCATGGACTCCTGGTATTAGTGTATTAATGTTTCAATAAAATAATTTGTCACTAAACACTGCTTCGAAAATTAATTCCACTTATATTTGCTTGAATAATACACAACAATACACCTGAGCTAATCACACAGTAAAAGCATGAAACATATAATTGATTATTAAAGACCTTTACCTTTAACATATATTGACAACCACTATAATAATGCAGGTGGTAAAAGAGGACGCCACAAGAAGAACCATGAACAAGCTCATCAAAAGTAGCTTTTCCACAGGCAGAACTATATACTAGTATATAGAAGGTGCATAGAGTCATTCAAACAAACACAAAACACCATCATGGTAACACGCATGACACTTGAATAATGCAATAAACATTCATTAAACAAAAGAAGATGTGACATAAAGCCCAAATGTACATAACTGATAACAAAAACTATTAAGAAACATGATTATTTAGACAAAATACCTTCAAATGTGAAGTGTCACGTAAGAAATTCTGGGAATGTCAATTTACAGTTTTTGACTGTAAATTATGCATTGTTCTTTTTTTACTTCTAAAAACTGTACAATTAACAGCATTTTACTGTAAAATTACATTAAATGTCTGGTTAGATCTGGTATATAGTACGGGAATATAAAGTTATTTAAATAACTATAGTTAGTTAAATATAGTTAGTTAAATATGTTTTTACAGTGACATGATTGCCATTGTGGTCAACCGATTGATTTTTTTGATGGTCGATGCTGATATCTTAGAGATCAGGGTGACCGATGGCCGACATAAAGCTGATATATATGATATCACATCATATATCAAATATATTTATTTTACATAATATTTAATAAATTATAAATACATTTGAAAATGAAACATTTTAAAATGAATAATTTGAACTTGATAAAATATAAAAATTATACTTTAGATGGCAACTTCTTGATTCTGTAATCCTATTATAGTATTTTTCACAAATAAAGAAATTGTTAAAAAATTAGGGCTGTCAAAATTAACGAGTTAATGTATGCGATTTTTTTTCTCAACGTGTTTATTAAATATTTAATGCAAATAAAGCAGCATCCATTTTTTTTTCTGTCATCCTTTAGCGGCACCACTGTATTTGATAAAGCTATCATTCATTCAAGTGCTATTAAACCATTTAAGTGCAATAAAACACACAAAAAAGCTGTGTCTGTGAGGTGGCTCTCTGGGAACAAACACCCGAAACGCACAAGCAGAATACCACGGTCTCACTTTATATTAGGTGTCTTTAACTACTATGTACTAACATTTAAATTAATAATTTGATACAATGCACTTATTGTGTACATACATGCTTTTACATTGTACTTATATTTAAAAAAATACCTGCATGTAATTACATCTGTAATTAATTTCTGTATAATTACACTGTTGACCCATCCCTTACACCTTAACACACCCTTAAACCTACCCATACCACAAACTTGTCCCTAACCTTACCCGTATCCCACCTCAATAGCAGCAAAATTGTTTTGCAATACAATATGAACACAAAAAGTACACTGTACTTATTTTTGATTTAAGTACATAGTAATTAAGGCCACCTAATATAAAGTGTGACCAATACCACTTTAGACAGCACACCAGCACCGCATTGAGTTCTCTTTTGGACAAAAACACACAAAATTATGTCCAAATTCCCTTTTTGTCGAGTATCCTTATAAGCACAGTCTTAATTAAGTTAAGAAGAGTTAAATGAATGTTAAATGTAAGGATCTGTGTTTCAGATTCGTGTCATGTGCGTCAGGTCTTCAAGTAACAGCCCGCTGCTGGCTGTCATTAATGTTAATCTAAGTTAACGTTAATCAGTTAACTAATTTATAATTCATGCAATGAAGACTGTGCAGTGTTTAGTAACTGCATAGATACAGAAATTATTCAATGTATGTATAAACAATAATAGTTATTTACTTTATAATTTATTACTTTATTATTTACTTTTTATTAACTTTTTTGTGCATTTTGAGCAGGGCAGCTAAAAATCAGAACCAGCTTGACTGGGTCAGTAGGGAAATAAAAAAATAAAATAAAATAAAAAACTTAGCATTGAGCCCTGATATACAGTATTAAAGGCACAGCTAAATGTGACATTTATTACAGTGGGTTTATGTGAAGGTTGTTTCAAATTCCCTTAAATTAAAAGTAGTTGTATTTTTTAAAGCCTATTAAATGTTAAAAATGATAGCTTTCAATAATACTGTAATGTTGAATGGCAGTTTTAAGATCTACATAATAAGCTTTAGTTATAATAGCGTCTATTTGAACTTGCACAGTCAGGAACTGACGGACAATAGACACGGTGTTCTCTTTAGCCTTGGTCTAGTATAAAAGCACAGGTGACAGCAGTCAGTCAACAAGCAGAATCAGCTTCAGCTTCTCCTTTGTGGAACTACTGAGGACCAGCCAGCGCAACCATGATGGGCAAGGTAATTTAACTTAATTCCAGCTACAATTTACATTCAGTGTAATTCACATTACTTTAATTCCATAGATACAACTATAAACCACTAAAAGAATAACTTGAAATTTCAGGTCGTCTTCTACGAGGACAGGAACTTCCAGGGTCGCTCTTATGAGTGCATGAGCGACTGTGCTGACTTTTCCTCCTACCTGAGCCGCTGTCACTCTTGCAGAGTGGAGAGCGGATGCTGGATGATGTATGATTATCCCAACTACATGGGAAATGGGTATTTCTTCAGGAGGGGCGAGTACGCTGATTACATGTCTATGTTTGGAATGAGCAACTGTATCAGATCCTGCCGTATGATCCCCATGGTGAGCTCCATGAAAATTTTGATGTTTGGATTAAATTAATTCACTCTGGACAATTTAGAGTTAATGATTAGATCATTCAGAAACATGATGTTGGTTTTGATTTATTTCTAATATTGTCATGGATCTGGTTACATTTGATCTCAAGTTGGGACCAACAAAAAATAAAGTTAATGGACTTCTCTTTCTACTACAGTACAAGGGATCCTACAGAATGAGGATCTATGAGAGGGAGAACTTCATGGGTCAGATGCACGAGATGATGGATGACTGTGACAGCATCATGGACCGTTACCGCATGTCTCACTGCCAGTCCTGTCATGTGATGGACGGCCACTGGCTCATGTATGAGCAGCCCCACTACAGAGGCAGGGTGATGTACTTCAAGCCTGGAGAGTACAGGAGCTTCAGCAATATGGGTGGCATGAGATTCATGAGCATGAGGCGTATCATGGACTCTTGGTACTAGAGATCTAATGTTTCAATAAAATAATTTCTTTACAAAAATAAACATTGTGTCATGAAAATGAGTATTACACACACACACACAAAAAGAAGACAAAAAACTTTTTCTATTTACATGCTGATTGAATAAATGTTGAATACACTTTTCATGGATACTTTTTCATAATTATTATTAGCCTAAACAACTAAAGGCCTCACAAGGGCAGTATACTTCAGGTCTAGAGAGTACACGAGTTTCAAGTATATGAAAATGACTGACATGAGACTTATAAGAATGAGGCTATCAAGGATCCTTACCTTTAAAAGACCTGTATACATCTGATTATTTTAATAAATCGAAAACAAATAAAATAATTTGAATTTAAACACTTTCCTTGTTTGCTTAATTTACTACAAAGTCTTCATTGCTGATAAATAGTGCTTGATTAACTACTACCTTTTGCTGATCCTACACTCTAAAAAATGCTGGGTTTAAAACAACCCAATTTGGATTATTTGGCAACCCAGCATTGGGTTGTTTTTACCCAGCTGGTTGGGTTAAAATTTTTGACCCAGCATGCTGAGTTGTTTTTTATTAAACTCAACTATTTATTAAAATTACTATATTGCTGGCTTAAAATTAACCCAATATATGTTGAAAATTAAAATCTCACACAGAATTACTAAAGTAACAACACAGGCAACAGTAATTCTGCAGAAAAGAATGACAACTCTAATATACAGCTTATACAGTTAAACGAAATTGCTTTTTAAAAGTTAAATATTTAATAACTTGTGTTTGAAAACAAATTTGACCATGACTATAAGCAGTATGTCAAAAACTCGCTGCAGCCAGTTTTCATAGTTCTCTCTCCTCTCCAATTCAATTAGTTTTCATGTATTATGGGTACATTCCATAGACATAATGATTTTAATACTGTACAAACTGTATATTACATCCTAACCCTAACTCCTAATCCCTAATCTACCTATCACAGAAAACTTTCTGCATTATTACATTTTCAAATAAATAAATAAATAAATAAATGACTTAGTATGATTTATAAGCTGTTTTCCTCATGGAGACCAAAACATGCCCCCACAAGGTCAGGGATATCAGATATTGCCATCTTTGTGGGGGAATACCTGAACCACACACTCGCGCACACACACACGCAGACTTGCATATGTGACTTATGAGGACTCTCCATTGCCGCTATGATTTTTATACTGAGCTAATCAAATTTTCTATCCCCTAACCCTAAACAACACAAAAAAACTTTTGCCATTTTGGAATTTCAAAAAACAGTTTAGAATGTTCTTTCAAGCCATTTGGTTCACGAGGACACAGGAACCCATGTCATTATACACATCTGTGTCCTCATAAACCTTTTATACAAGAACACACACACAGTGGTATGCCTACTACTATAAAGACTAACCACATGCATATGAGTTTCATGATTCTGTGTAGGTCCTCAAATATTCTTACGTGGGCTGAATTATTAACATTGCACAGCATGTTTAGCAGCACATTCTTCTTAAAATGTCCTTAAAATTTTAAAGGAAGAAAACACTTGTATTCTGTCTGGTTACCTTGTGTAACTGATAGGAATGACTCAACAATATTTTATTGTGTTTTAGGATCATTTTTTATAGACAATGTCATGAAAATGATCCAAACACAGATTCTCTTTAGACTTACATTAGAAGTGAGTAAATGTAAAAAAAAAAAAAAAGGTATACAGCCACAGTTGTTAATGTAGGTTCAGTATTTTTAAGGCAGAAATTAACAAAGGTTCCCTCTATATGACTTTACCAGATACAGTAAAAAAAAAAAATAGTAATAGTAATAATATATTTGCCAGGACACATAACATTACTGTAAAACACTGTAAAATGTATGATTTTTGAAAGTAAAAAAGTACAAATTAACATATTTTAAGTTTAAAGTCTATATTATTCAGCAAGACAATAAATGCACACTATTAGGAAATCTTACTAAAAAGGCAAGTTCCCCAAATGGGAAAGTCAATAAGAACAGATTTTTTATTTTTTAATATGTACTGATTACACTAGAAGTATTGTATCTTATAAAACTACAGAATAGGTCACTATATTTGGCTAGCTGACATTTAAGTTGTGTAATAAAGGACTAGCCTAGCTAAATTATTGCCCCCGAGTATAGCACAGTGGGAAATATCTAGCTACGAAATAATACCTTATTTACACCTGTAATTATTTCACCAATACAGAGTACTAGAAATGTTTAAACAAACTTCAAAAGTGTTAAGGTCCTAATAAATCTGAGTACTAAGAACAACATACCAAGCTTTAGCTAGAAAGGCCTCTATTCCAACTTGCACAGTCAGGGATTGACTAACAATAGGTGCTGTGTAGTCTTTAGTCTTGGTCTAGTATAAAGGTACGGGTGACAGCAGTCAGTCAACAACCAGAATCAGCTTCAGCTTCTCCTTTGTGGAACTACTGAGGACCAGCCAGCGCAACCATGAAGGTAAACCTCATTCCAGCTCCCATTCCATACAGCTAAACTCCAAAATTATTTGATTTGGTTTATTTCACTAAAATCACTAAAATATTAACTTTGAATTTTCAGGTCACCTTTTTTGAGGACAGGAACTTCCAGGGTCGCTCCTACGACTGTATGGGTGACTGTGCTGATATGCACTCCTACATGAGCCGCTGTCACTCTTGCAGAGTGGAGAGCGGATGCTGGATGATGTATGATCATCCCAACTACATGGGAAATCAGTATTTCTTCAAGAGGGGCGAGTACGCTGATTACATGTCTATGTTTGGAATGAGCAACTGCATCAGGTCCTGCCGTATGATCCCCATGGTGAGCTCAATTAAAGCTTGTATACCTATGTTTTTATTTTAATTTTTTTTTTTTAGGGCTGATAAACTTAAACTGACTTCTCTTCCACTACAGTACAGGGGCTCTTACAGAATGAGGATCTACGAGAGGGAGAACTTCATGGGTCAGATGCACGAGATGATGGATGACTGTGACAGCATCATGGACCGTTACCGCATGTCTCACTGCCAGTCCTGTCATGTGATGGACGGCCACTGGCTCATGTATGAGCAGCCCCACTACAGAGGCAGGGTGATGTACTTCAAGCCTGGAGAGTACAGGAGCTTCAGCAATGTGGGTGGCATGAGATTCATGAGCATGAGGCGTATCATGGACTCCTGGTACTAGTGTACTAGTTCAAATGTTTCAATAAAATAATTTCTATACAACACTAAACAGTGTTCTGAAAATAATTAATGCCACTATTACATGAGTAGTCCACAAAAAACACTACAAGTTTAAGAGAAATGTGAATGATTTTTCATTTTGTAACACATAAGTGTAAAATAAATGAGAAATTAGAGTCAAGTCTGCCACGCTTGCCCCCTAGAAAAAACCTAGAAAAAACAGGGGTCTAGAAGTTTCAACCCTTTCTCTCTTTTAAATGAAAGTTCATACTGCATGCTGAAGCATACAGCAAGTCTTTAAACTTCTCATCTTTGCAAACAGACTAAAATCTCTTGTTCACGCTGTGTGACTTCTTCACAACGAACAAAGTCATCAGTTACTAATGAAATATGTGTTTGAACAAAGTTATTTAGAACCTTAGACTTGTACCTGGATAAGAATATGAATTGTAAATTGTATCACACATTTAGGACATAGTCCAACAGATGTCTACATATACAAATCTAAATGTAGGATTAATGGCATTATATTCTTCTTACTTTTTATTAGAACATATTGCCAGTCTATCTCCATCATCAATAACTTACAAATAATCTTACAAATTTATGATGTACAGGACAAGCCTGCTGTGAACATGTGGCGATAGTTGTTGCAGAGCAATTAAACTGTCTGCAGGGTTTTAGAAAGATCAGAGGAAAACATGGGGTGGGAGAAATCAGGAATTGGTTATGAACCACAGTACTAAACCACATATATCCAATCATTTTCAAAGATAACCATTCCAGCCATTTAGATTTCAGCTTCACTTTAGTGCGTTATCAAACCTGCTAGTGGCTACACTAAACAAAAACAAGTGACACAAAATGACAGGGCCAAATATAAATTTGCCTTTGTCTAAACATAGGTTAGTTGTTAGATGAGGCTCTCCATTCATGTAAACATTCTTATAAGTCTGTATATGGCGCTGGGTGATTTGTCCCATTGATTTACTTATTGACAAGGGCTGTGTTGGAGAGATTATAACAAGTAATTCATTATGTAGACTATTTTAAAATATCAGGGGTCAAGATATCATCTATGTAGGGGATCCTAATTATAAGCAAAAACATATAAATCAACCCTGTTGCAATCTTTTATTACTTTGATAAGGACTGATTTACATATCTGCCCTCCTTTAAAAATTAGGGACAAGGGGACACTTTGCCATGTTTGGAGCCTAGGGGACTGCCTATATGGACTATAAAATGGTTTAGCTTAACAAAAAATTAAAAACTTATGAGAAATACTGTAGCAATGAGTGGCACAGAACTCCTGAGCCTCCCTGGTAATTTTTTGAATGCAGCACAACAGAACAGAACAGAAAAAAAAAAAAAAAAAAAAGAAAAAAAAATAGAATTTAACTGCCCAGATTTCTTCATTTACATAATTTCCTACAGGCGTATTAGGCATACTCTTCTGTTGTCACGGATAACATTTTAATTCATATGGAGTAAAAGGGGATCATCTTTTGTATATTAAAAAATTGCTGTATTCACCACTAACCACAAAAAAACTGGCATCAACTATGTCAACTATGCTACTATACGCAGCTGGGAGGGGGAAATCGATACAGAATAGTACTGCGATATTTTGCATGGGGACAATGTATCGATACAAAGCCACCAAACTTTTTAGGGCCTATATTCCGTCTCGTTATTGCGAGTATTTGCAAGGAGCACAAAGAATAGTGTAACCTTTGACTTGTTCATTAGGGTGCTAGTAAGGTTGTTCTTTGCAAAACTGCTTAAAACAATATTTATTGTGAAAAGAATTACATTGGATTGAGTGTCAAACATTGAAATGTGCAAACAGTTTTATTTGACAACTAGGTCACACTTTATATTAAGTGTCTTTAACTACTGTACTATGTACTTTCATCAAAAAAAAATTGTTAGTTACAATGTACTTATTGTGTTTATCTACTGCAACACCTTTGCTGCTATTGAGGTGGGATAGAGGATAGGTTAGGGACAGGTTTCATGGTATGGTTAAGTTTAAGGATGTGTTAAGGTGTAACGGAAGAGTCAACAGTTAATTATAGATGTAATTACATAAATTAATTACAGCTGTAGTTACATACATGTTTTTACATTGTACTTATATATGAAAATAACTGCAAGTACATAACAGGTGCATTGTATCAAATGATTAATTTTAAATGTTAGTACATAGTAGTCAAAGAAACAATATAAAGTGGGGTCGCACTTTATTTTACAGTACATGAACTTACAGTGTACTTACCTAAGAAAGTACTGGGTAATATAAGGTAACTACATAGGTTAAGGTTAGGTTTACGGGTAGGTTCAGGGTTAGTACCTACTTATTACCCAGTTACTGCAATTACTATACAAGTACATAGTATGTACATGGGTAACAGGACTGTAAAATTTCTATTAAAAAATATGTAAAATACCAGGAAGTAACAGTGAACAAGGAAGAGATGAAGGAGATGAATATGAAGATGTGAAATGAACACAAAAACATATGTGGACAAAGTTTTCCTTTGGGGATATTTGCAGTTAAGTCACAATTTTACCACAATATATTATATTGCAATACTCAGGATATCGCAAAATATTTAAAAATCGCAATAATATATTATTGTGGCTTAAGAGTCGTGATAATATTGTATCATGGGGCCTCTGATTCTTATCCCTATTGCCTAACGGCCCTATCAGGTAATGATTTCACAGGCTGTGTTTGCATACACAGCTAAAACTGATTTCACATATGCTTCTGAGGCAGCATAATGGTCTAATAATCTACAACAGAAAGATCTTTGGAGATAACTGAATATCTAATTTCTTCAATACTCATTTCTTGCTAGAAAGTTGAAAAATGTGGTCATAAACATATATTTATACACAAACCGAAGACCAATTGGAACTCACTATAGTATCTCAGAAGACGTGACACAATCATTGGATCTCATGATTATTAGTATTTCAGTAACACTTTACATTTTTATTTTTAGTTGATGCATTAAGAATGATGGCAACATTACAATTAGATTATATTTGTGTTTTTTTTAGCATCTACTAATCCATATCAGTGCTAATTTATGAATATACAGTTGTTCATTCAATAAACTATTAATGTTTGTTGATAATACATTGATAACATTAATTTATTTAACTTGATTTATTCAACTTAGTTAAAATGTAAGTATTAATATATGCAGAAATTAACATTAAATTTAACTAGATTAAATACCATAAAAATTATTCGCTGTTAGTTCTTGATACCTAAAGCATAACTTAATCATAACAAACTCATTATTGTAAAGTATTACCAGAATTTTTTAAGTGTTTCTAGATTCACATTCTTTTTAACTAATGTAAATCTTAGAAAAATATAATCATTTGTCCCAAAATAAATGTGAACACTAAGATCTACAAACCAAGCTTTACCTAGAATGGCCTCTATTCCAACTTGCACAGTCAGGAATTGACTAACAATAGGTGCTGTGTAGTCTTTAGTCTTGGTCTAGTATAAAAGCACAGGTGACAGCAGTCAATCAGCAACCAGAATCAGCTTCAGCTTCTCCTTTGTGGAACTACTGAGGACCAGCCAGCGCAACCATGAAGGTAAACCTTGCTCCAGCTGCCATTTCCACATATTTTAACTTCTTATAAAATTTATTTGGTATATTTCACTTTAAATCACTAAATTAATAACTTTCATTTTCAGGTCACCTTTTTTGAGGACAGGAACTTCCAGGGTCGCTCTTACGAATGTATGGGCGACTGTGCTGATATGCACTCCTACATGAGCCGCTGTCACTCTTGCAGAGTGGAGAGCGGATGCTGGATGATGTATGATCATCCCAACTACATGGGAAACCAGTATTTCTTCAAGAGGGGCGAGTACGCTGATTACATGTCTATGTTTGGAATGAGCAACTGCATCAGGTCCTGCCGTATGATCCCCATGGTGAGATCCACGTTGAAGTATTTGTATAAACTGAAATATTTAATTTATATTTATTTCAAAACATGAAGCAGAAAACTCAGTCTGGTTTTTTTGGGGGTTAGAGAAAAATATTTGAAAAGTACAGAGAATCCTATAAGAATTGATTTGAGACAGAACTAATTCTTGATAGATATATACATTTATATTCATTCTGATGACAAACTTGAAAATAACTGACTTCTCTTCCACTACAGTACAGGGGATCCTACAAAATGAGGATCTATGAGAGGGAGAACTTCATGGGTCAGATGTACGAGATGATGGATGACTGTGACAGCATCATGGACCGTTACCGCATGCCTCACTGCCAGTCCTGTCATGTGATGGACGGCCACTGGCTCATGTATGAGCAGCCCCACTACAGAGGCAGGATGTGGTACTTCAGGCCTGGAGAGTACAGGAGCTTCAGCAATATGGGTGGCATGAGATTCATGAGCATGAGGCGTATCATGGACTCTTGGTACTAGCATTCCAGTGTATCTAATAATAAAACAATTTCACGAGAACACTAAATATTGTGTCTTGAAAATCATTAATGCCACAAATATTTGCTTGAGTAATGCACAAACAAATCAAGAAATGTAAAAATAATGATCAATTACTGTATTTTTTGATACATCCTGTAATACTAGGATATTGGCTTTTAAATGACAAGTTAGTAAGTTCTTTCACAGAAGAACATGTCATAATGGTGGAACCATACAGATACTGTACTTGGATAGCATACTTTTCAAAGCTCCTGGTCAAACGACTAGTAGTACCCTTTGTTAGAACTGAACGTAGTCCACCGACATGAAAAACTGAAATTCCAAATGGCCTAAAATACAGGGCAGTGTATCCTCAACAACAAAATAAACTAATACCTTGCTCCTAATAATCATCTAAAAAAGGAGAATGTTCAGGGAACACCAAAAGGCCAAATATTGATCTACTGTATGTGGCACACCACACGTGTTAAGTCAAATAGCTCATTTAAACACAATGTGGTGGTGATTTGACAGATATGATCCACAAACGTCCTCAAGATTGTCCAAAGAAATTTTATGATCTACAGTGTCAAATTCAGCACAAGTGTCAAGTTCTAGTAAAACTAGTTAAGTTATAGGCCTACAACTTTGTGTCAGATGATATATGAAATGTGTTACCACAATTATAGATCTGAATGAATAAAAAAATCAAGTGAACAATGACGCAAGGTCTTTGTGAATGGTTGTACATAAAACATCAAACAAAGTGTATAGATTCTGTGATAAGAAACTTTCTATTACACTAGGTGGGAATATACTGTAGGAATACTATTCAGTATTAAATGTATACAATTTTTAGCTGGACTGCAACAATTTCCAGTTCTTTTGCAGAGTGCAAATTATATCACAGAAAACAGAGTACAAGTAAACCACAAGTGCATATGGGCAACCAGGCTCTATTGAGTTTGGCTGTTGTACCAAGATGCAAGTCATTTCACTCTTTTTCTTTTGTAGATGTGCAACAATGTACAGTGTAGTAGAAAAAGTTGTACACATGCTAGATCACTGCATCAAGTACTTGACTACTGAACGGATGTGATCGGATGTGATCGTTCTTTCAAATCGATAAATGTGGACTAAAAAACGTGGTAGATTTAGCTGATATACAGTAACAGTGGTTTCAAATATGATCAGTCTGTAGTAGAATAACTACATAATCAATGTCGATTCCATTTGACAAAATTAAATTTAATGTGCTCTTACGCTAATGAGGGGGGTTCTCTGATGTTTTGAGTCATCTCAGTGGAGCTGAGGATATCTATGAATACATGTCCTGCATCAGATTGCACAGTCACAACAGTTCTCTAATATTATATACAATTTTTCTGCGGATGGACAGGCCTAACACTGTGTCCTAAGGAAATGCGGAGATGCAACTTAGTTGGCTAACAAATGAATAAACATTCCAAGCTGGATATTAACTAATGCAAATAGACCGTAACAATCATGACATTTAAACATTTATTTCGTGTATTTTTGTCACATTGTTCTTATCGCTTGAGATGCTACTAATGATAATGTCCTCTCAGCCTTGTCGGCAAACATACTGCTGTTCACATCAGCTGATGCAACGATGAGTTGGCTTGAAAGAGAACATCTAGGTTACGACTGTAACCATGGTTCCCTGAGAAGGGAACGAGATGCCGTGTCACATTGCCATTCTTCGGGCATGCCTGCAAGTCTTCCTTTAGAAAATTTGAAGCTGATGGCATGTTTTTAGGTGCCCTTCTTATATGCTGGGGCGCACCATGAATGTCGTGTTGGTACACATGCCTCAGAAACCAGGTTCTGCGGGACGCATCCCCATAGTGTCGACTGACGTGGCATCTTGTTCCCTTTCTTAGGGAACCATGTTCAGCTATAACCTAGACATCTTCTAATCATAGAAATAAACTTTTCTTCCCAAGAAATTGTTCTGTCTTTTGTATCAGTGCTTCACTTGGGAAATCAGAAAGCACACAACATATACACCATTCCAAAATGCATACCCATCAAAAAAACATAAACAAACCAAATCTATGTGGTAAAGGTTGGAATATGGAAAACTAAAACATTAAAAAATAAACACTCTTTATTGTTTTGTTTTTATTGTTTTATAGACTTTTAACACTCAGGGGTCGAGTGTAATATGTAATAAATACTGAAATAAAATGTGTTAGCAACGTATTAAACTGCACATTAACATTTATAGGCTCTATAATATAACAAATATGATACATACAATTTCATAGAGGTAATATGAATGTTAAGACAAGGTTTCTTTTGCCTGTTTTGGACAGATTATGAAGTGTTTACTTCATTAATTTAATCTTTTGACCAGTACTGTATATAATTTAAAATATAATAGTCCCATACAAAATAATACGTGCATGCATGAGATCACAAAAATCATGTTCTCTGTTAAGAATGGACATTATATTAACGTTAATACAATAATTGATATGATCCTGTTATCAGAATGCTCACAGTTGTTGTTGTTTTTTCTTCTTTTATCTCACAGATTTGAGAATCATAGTGACCAGATATTGGCCCACATTGGAATACATGAATATGATGGTGAGATCACTGACTGGAAGCAGGAAAGTTTTTTTTTTCTTTCTCCAGTGCATAGAAACACCAAACACCTTGGAATACCAGGTAAATAATGTTCACTTATATCTTTGAACAGGATTTATTTCCAGGTAAAACTGTG
Organism: Ctenopharyngodon idella; assembly: GCF_019924925.1. Lineage (NCBI taxonomy): Eukaryota > Metazoa > Chordata > Actinopteri > Cypriniformes > Xenocyprididae > Ctenopharyngodon > Ctenopharyngodon idella. The sequence goes on along the minus strand of NC_067228.1, from coordinate 11,240,999 downwards.
TACTCAAAATGTGCCCTTGACTCTCATTTATATTGTTAACTATATTCTAAATAAACTACAAAATAAACTACTTTGTCCTCAGATTCTTTAGTTCTCTCTCACATAGCCGATCTGACTGAAAGGCTCATTATGCGCCTCATTATGAGGGTCTTTATCTCCTCAGGTGTAAATTACAGCATTATTCAGGATTATTCACGCCTCCACGCATACTGTTTGTTCTAAACAAAAAGTGACTTTCAAAATTTAAATCAATATATTGTTTTATGTGAATGAGTAGGCAGGATGATTTTCACATCATTTTGAACCAAAAATCTAGGCTTCTACATTCAGTACCCAGAAGTCTTGTGGACACATATTTAGTATTTATTTTGTGGCCTTATTTCAGTGACTTAATTGTTTAGTTTTTTTCAATAACCACATATAAATGTTATTCTCTCAAAAATACAAACATGTACATACATGTTGCTCACATATTATGGTAGCCTAGTTTGCTGAATACAATGTAATGACACTTTTGCCATTAATATGTTTATAAGCAACTGAAAAAAGCACAAATGGCACTTACGACTATCACAACAAGTTATAAATCCTCAGACCCCAAAGGGTTAATATCGCTATTCTAGGAAAGAAATTAATTAATTAAAAAAAATAATTCTCAATTTATCCACAATTGTGAGCCTGTAGTCTTTAATTTGAACAAATATTAACGTCAGAAGAAAATCATGACAAAGTACTAAGTACTAAGATCTAGATACTACGCTTACCAGCAGCCTCTGTGCCAACTTGCACAGTCAGGAATTGACTAACAATAGAGGCTGTGCAGTCTTTAGCCTTGGTCTTGTATAAAAGCACAGGTGACAGCAGTCAGTCAACAAGCAGAATCAGCTTCAGCTTCTCCTTTGTGGAACTACTGAGGATCAGCCAGCGCAACCATGATGGGCAAGGTAAACTTCATTCATGCTAACATTTTCAAAGTTGAATTCAACTGAAAATAAAAGTAGGGAAAAAAATAAAATCACTGAAACTTAAACTTTCGACTTTTCAGGTCATCTTTTACGAGGACAGGAACTTCCAGGGTCGCTCTTATGAGTGTATGGGTGACTGTGGTGACTTCTCCTCCTACCTGAGCCGCTGTCACTCTTGCAGAGTGGAGAGCGGATGCTGGATGATGTATGATCATCCCAACTACATGGGAAATCAGTATTTCTTCAGGAGGGGCGAGTACGCTGATTACATGTCTATGTTTGGAATGAGCAACTGCATCAGGTCCTGTCGTATGATCCCCATGGTGAGCTCAATTAAAGCTTGTATATCTATGTTTTTATTTTAACTTTTTTTTCTGGCTGATAAACTTAAATTAAACTGACTTCTCTTCCACTACAGTACAGGGGATCCTACAGAATGAGGATCTACGAGAGGGAGAACTTCATGGGTCAGATGCACGAGATGATGGATGACTGTGACAGCATCATGGACCGTTACCGCATGTCTCACTGCCAGTCCTGTCATGTGATGGACGGCCACTGGCTCATGTATGAGCAGCCCCACTACAGAGGCAGGATGTGGTACTTCAGGCCTGGAGAGTACAGGAGCTTCAGCAATATGGGTGGCATGAGATTCATGAGCATGAGGCGTATCATGGACTCTTGGTACTAGTGTTTCTATTAATAAAATAATTTCTCTACAACATTAAACATTGTCTTGAACGTCATTAATGCCATTAATATTTGCTCAAGTACTCCACAAAAACCCTTCACAATTTTGTCAATAAAACAAATTAACAGTTTCACATGTAACTCTGCTCTGACTGATTCTTTCAGTGAGTGTGTCACACAATATTGAAGAATATCACATGACACTTTACAGTAGATGTGCTGGGCGACAGCATGCAGGTTTGCAGTTTAGTAGGCCTACATGTTTACTTTTATTTTTACTTTACAACTTCCTAAATCTACTTAGGGATCACTGGTGGCAAATAAAAGTATAAACATTACAATTAAATTGTTAAAAATAACTTGATATGAATAACTTGGACACTTAATCTATTTTCTCTAGATTAAGAAATATCTAATATCCAGGTCCTTAAATATATTTTAATAAAGGTATGACATTAATACTTTTATAATGATCATATTATCATAGCTGTTTGTTTACTTTGTAATGCAGTGTTTGAAAGCCTTTTTGTGTGGCTTTGAAGAACTGACTTACATGAGTCACAGACAGCTGTATGCCACAAACACCCTTCAAAATGAACGTACAAAGAGCACATGAAAATTTGAAAGCAGACGCCTGTCAGTAAGTGAGTTTTGTGCATCAAATTTATACTGCATTCCAAACTGCATATTGCCTTTGTAGACTATTTAAAAGAGAAAACACTGAAATACCAGCGAAACTGCACATTGTCAAGCAAAGTGCGCATTTCAATGAAGCAACTGCCCTTCTCTTTCACTTCAACCATGAAACCTTATGCAAATTTATATACTTGTTCCGATGGTTTTGTGTGTGTGTGCATAACTGGTAGCATGTAGAATATGGTTGTTTCTAGTGCACACAAGTTCCATCACACATATGCAGAAAAAAAACTATGTTCAGAATCAATTCTGAAGTTTTCAGAATTGTTAAAGAATTGTGATGCATTGGAGAATCAATTTTTTTCTCTCACCCCTATTGCTGACAAACTTGTAGAAGGTCTTTAGGAGGAGTGGAATATCTAGTTATGAAAAACAATCTTTGTTAGAAACGTCAAATTATTTTCAAGTAGGTGATGTAGATTATTTTTACACATCAGTATTTACTATCATTTATACAAACTACAACTTTTATCCTAGTACTTCTGTGATTCTTTGAACATTTGTAACATAAATATTAAAAATACTGTGCGGCTGAAAGAAGAAGTTGTTTTATACATATAAATTACAACCGTTTTCTCTGGGTCACCAGTAGTATGAACAAATCGCACAAATACAGATTTTCAAATCCTTTTTGTAAAATGGTTAAGAATTGTAAAAGGTAATTAATTATTGTGTTCTCTTGTACTACAGTAAGATAACAATTAATCTTTTCATAATATAAGGAATGCATACCATAATAATAGACCATCTCATACTTATTGTACCATAATAACAGATTGGTGTGAATAAAGAATTATTTAACCCTTTAAAGCCTGACATAGTTGTCAGAATGTTTTTATTGAACAGGTTATTGAACAAAGAAATTTGGACAAAAATTAGACAAAAACGATTTGTTTATGTGTTTTGTTTTTTAATCATATTTGATTCAATCATGAGGCTTTTATGGCCCATTTTAGTATAATATAGTGAGAATATGGAGCTCATACTCAAGGTTAAAAAAAAAAAAAAAACACCTCAGTTTTATTCAGAGGCATAAACTGAGCCAAAATATACAATTTGCTGCAGATGTTGTTATTTATATGGCCAAAAAGTAAGATAAATTCTGATAGCTTGTAATGTAAATCAATGGGATTTTGATTTGGGATTTAGAGGCCTTACATAGTCTTGTATCAAATATGATACAGTAGGCTTTATAGGGTTAAACAATCTTCGAAAACACTTATTGTATCAATCTGGTTCTATTTAATCCCTTGATTTTGAGGCTTATTAAACTTCTGTCCTCTATCACACATTGTGTAAAACCAGCCAATCAGAGGAGAGCTTGCCAGATCAAGAAAGTGCTTTCTGGTTTTATATATAATATGCATAAGACTAGTTATCCCACAATTAGTCCTCACAATCAGACTGCACAGTTTCAATATACTATGTGATACAGCCAGGCTTCACAAGGATATGAGTGCTTTCATTGTGTCCTTGATCCCCAATACTTCACGTAGAGGGTGTAATCAAAATAGGACCTATAAGCATTATTTTTGAACTGAACACCAATAAAAACCAAAAACAAACCAAATCCAAATGAACAGAATGTGGGAGTCTGAAATGACAAACAATCTGTAAGAATGAAAACTTTTAGTATTTCGCTGTTTAATGTTTAGAGTTTTTATATTCTAAAAACCAAAAACAAACCAAATCCACAAATCAGAATGCAAGAATCTGGAAAAACAGACAATTTGTAAGAATGAAAGCTCTTTTACTTTAGCAACATAAACTTCAGAAATTATACAGACCTAACAATGTGAACACTAAGATCTATACCAAGCTTTAGCTAGAATGGCCTCTATGCCAACTTGCACAGTCAGGAATTGACTAACAATAGGTGCTGTGTAGTCTTTAGCCTTGGTCTAGTATAAAAGCACAGGTGACAGCAGTCAGTCAACAACCAGAATCAGCTTCAGCTTCTCCTTTGTGGAACTACTGAGGATCAACTAGCTCAACCATGATGGGCAAGGTAAACTTCATTCCAGCTAACATTTCCACTAACTTTAACTCCAAAATTATTTGATTTGTTAATTTTCACTTTAAACCACTTAAAAGATCAACTTTGAATTTTTCAGGTCGTCTTCTACGAGGACAGGAACTTCCAGGGTCGCTCTTATGAGTGTATGGGTGACAGTGGTGACTTTTCCTCCTACCTGAGCCGCTGTCACTCTTGCAGAGTGGAGAGTGGATGCTGGATGATGTATGATCATCCCAACTATATGGGAAATCAGTATTTCTTCAGGAGGGGCGAGTACGCTGATTACATGTCTATGTTTGGAATGAGCAACTGCATCAGGTCCTGCCGTATGATCCCCATGGTGAGCTCCATAAATGTGTTGTTTTGTAATATATACACCCAAAGCCACATACTTAAATTTATAACATTTCTTAATAAAATATTTAATTTATATTTATCTAGAACCATGGAGCAGAAACCTGATCTAATTTGTAGGACGTAGAGGAAAATGCTAAAACCCATCAACTCAAAGCAAAAACGATCCTTTCAGAATAGTGATTTATAAGGCAGAACTACACAGTTCTTGTTATTCGTTTATATTAGATGTTGTTTCTACCTGCTAAACTTGAAAATAATGGACTTCTCTCCCACTACAGTACAGGGGATCCTACAGAATGAGGATCTACGAGAGGGAGAACTTCATGGGTCAGATGTACGAGCTGACGGATGACTGTGACAGCATCATGGACCGTTACCGCATGCCTCACTGCCAGTCCTGTCATGTGATGGACGGCCACTGGCTCATGTATGAGCAGCCCCACTACAGAGGCAGGATGTGGTACTTCAGGCCTGGAGAGTACAGGAGCTTCAGCAATATGGGTGGCATGAGATTCATGAGCATGAGGCGTATCATGGACTCCTGGTACTAGAGATCTAATGTTTCAATAAAATAATTTCTTTACAAAAGTAAACATTGTGTCATGAAAATGAGTATTACACGCACACACACACACAAAGATATATATTAATAAAACATTTTCTCTACAACACTACACATTCTGTCTTGAAAATCATTGATGTCAATAATATTTGCATTAGTATCCCACAAACAACACCTCATAAATTAAACAGAATTGTAAAGAAATGACTGAATTCTGTTATAGTATAGTAAGATAGCAATCTAACCTATGTAGTGTAAATATGAGGGATGCAGGCTTTGACAAGGTCCAGTCAAACATGAAACCCTGTTCATAACTGTAAAACTAGACACATATTGCATTAAAATAGCTTGTTCCTCATAGCCGGTGAAATACAAATGCTTGTTTTATTACAATTTATCAGAAATAAATTACTCAAAATGCAGTCCTTAAATGTCACCCAAAATCATTTACTCATACTCATGTTATTCGAAACGTTTATGATTTTCTTCTGTGGAACAGAAAAGAAAAGAAGAAGAAAAAAAAATCTATATTTAGAAGAAAAAATCCCAGTATTTGTTTTTCATACAATGAAATTCAGTAGAGTCCAATGTTGTGTTACTGTTGGTCCAAGTATCTAGATAAAAAAAAAAAAAAAAAAATTTAATTAATTTACATTTAAAGGTAAACTACAGAATTATGGGTTTCTATCGACACCTGTAGCTGCAAGTTGCTTGTGAGGTAATGGTTGCTTGTGATAATCCTATCAGTGATTCAGCTAGCTACAACAAGAGTCACTTATATTAAAAAATGAAGTCCACAAGACATATATTTGAAAAAATATAATCTGAGCATGTACCATATCTAATGCCATAGCCGGACCTCCTCCTCCTTTTTTCCCCCTTCTTTTAATGAACAGAAGCATATAAGGACTAATTATGTAAGTCTGATATTTCCTGCCAATTCAAACCAGACAGCTCTTAATATAAATCATTTTTATATGTTTACTGTAGTGATTTAAGGCAAGGAATTACCATTGTGTGTGAAATGTGCTATATAAATAAACTTGCCTTGCCTTGCCTAATTAATGTATTTAAAATAATCATTAGTGTTTAATTTTTAGTTGCATAAACTTAAACAATGACCTCTTACATTGATAAATATTTGGTGTTCGATTTACTTTGAAGAAATTTTCACTCAGAAATTGCTAGTAAATTTTATTAAATAATTACAAAGAAATATCAAGTAGCATTGAATTAAATGTGAAATTTTGAACTAAAAAGACTTAAATAGTATGTCTTGTAAAATGTACTCCCAATCTTTGTTTTATTTATATAACTTTGAAAAATATTTTACAGTGAATTGAGGAAGATGTTGTGAGCAACATTATAGCTAAAAAACAGTGCCTGGATGCACACTTTCAAAATCCATTAGAAATAGTATATCATGCACTCTTTTGGCATACTATGTACTAGGGCTGCCCCCAGCTAAAGATTTGTCTAGTCGACTAGTAGTCGTTCATTTAAGCCATTAGTTTACTAATCGCACATTTATATTAATTTAATTACTTAAATACCACGACGCGTGATAGTTTTTAATGCCTCTAGAGACCGCTCTTGTACTGTGTAATGGCAGCGGAGCCTTTTAGCCACTCCCACAATAGACATAATCGGAAGAAAAACTATCGGTATGGATTATTGCTGATAACTGATAGTTCCAGAAAACGGTAATCGGTGCCAATGAATCAGCAAAGCCGATAAATTCGTTGACCTTTACTTATTGCTTTCAATTTATTTTCAAGATCTGAAGTGAATTATCCATTGTCGCTCTCAGTATGGCTGTAACAGTCATGAAAAATGATATTAAAACTTACAATGAATTCCTTTAACACTAAATAAAGCACCTAATCAGTCATCAGCTTCAGAAAACATTTTATCAGTTTCATTGTCTTTAGGAAGCCGATTGTCTGTGTGTTGTGTGAAGATAGCAATGTGTATTAAAGGAAGAGAAGGTAAGAGCCTGAGAAATCTCTGCTCTCGGCTGGCGCTCTTCATGAGTGAAGAGAGTCAAGCTGCTGAGCCAGCGCGCAGGCTGCAGCCGTGGGGATCTCAGATGGAGCTCAGATGTGAATTTTGCCCTCTAAACCATGTCAATTGACATCGAGGTAGGTGGTCAAAGCGTATGCAGCGGCTGGTCAGACTGGTGGAGCTTTGCACACTATGGCAATACTGCAAGCAGATCTGCTCAAAGACCTGGATCAAGAGGAGGGTTTATCCCCAAAAGGCGATCTCCGAACAGTGTATAACCACAGATCTAGCTCTTCGTGCCACCAGGCAGGCACCCAGAGAGCAGCATATTGTCGGCCCAGATCCGGCCCACATCTGGCTCGCATGGAATCCACACGTACCAGATGTGGGCCAGATCTGGGCCGACACTATGTTGCTGTCTGGGCAGCCCCCTCCCTACTATGGTGACGACAGAGAGGCATCTGTGGCTTAATTTGTCAGGCATTAAGGAATGTGACAAAGCTGTCCTCGTGGATGCCCCTGACTTGCCCTCTGGACTGTTTGGCACTGCTGTTGAGATGGAGGTGGACAGGTCTAGAGAGTCGAGAACACAGTCAGCCACCTTTGGGAAGTTTAACCCTCACCGAGTGCAGGCTCCTCCTAAATCGTCTGAGCCCTCACCAGGGATGAGTTCCTAGAGAAAAGAGTGGAAGGCAAGTGTAGCTGCCCAAGCCCCCCTCCAAGGAGGTGTGTAGAGGTGGCGTAGTAGGGGAAAGCCAAACTAAGATCCGAGGGCTCTGAATGTGTCAAAATCAGAGAATGATTGAGTGGTGCCGCTGCCTAAGCTTTCGCTCCCTATTTTCATTCATTTTATTCTTTATTCTTATTATTCCTTTCTGCTAGACTAAATGTATCCTCCCTCCCCCTCTGGTGTGGCGTACAAGAGCTTGTTTTTAGAGGAGAAAAAAAATCGATTCCCTCCCCCTCTGAGGAGGGTGTTGGAGTACAAAAATTCTCTTTCAGAGAATAAAAATGTCCTCCCTCCCCCTCCAAGGAGGGTGTTGTGGTACAGGAAGTTGTTTTTAGAGGAGAGTAAACAACAACTTGTTTTAATAGATTAAAAAAGTCTCCTCTCTCCCACTCTGAGGAGGGTGTGGGGTACAAGAGGTTGTCTTTAGAGAAAATAAAATATCCTCCCTCCCCCTCTGAGGAAGATGTTGCGGTACAAAATTTCTGTGTTTGAAGGAGAATAGAAATTTCCTCCCTCCTCCTCCAAGGAGGACACTGGGGTACAGAAGGTTGTTGTTAGAGGAGAATAACTAGGGATAGCTGGCATTAGGTCGAGCCGGCACTGTGGTGTTTGGCTCCCTGATAACATACAGTATATTCAGAATTAGAGCTGGAGAGATGTTTGAGATGTCTAATCTATGATAATTATACTTTCTTCTCTGTCACCTTCTCCAGGTAACTGGGTATTAAGAAAGGTTATGCTCTTTTCCATTGCCCCAATTATGGTGGAATCATTAAATGCGGGTTATGCTGAATTTCTGGTAGCTCTTCTCTAAGGGGTCTTGATTTTCCTGGAGTGTGGCTCAGACTAGTTGGGACTCCAAATTGGGTATAGAAGCTTCAGGGCCTTTCCTAACATCACTTAGATTACTGGGAGCAATGTTGTGCAATGTGTGTACTGCTCGCCAGCTGACACACAATTGGCTCAGGGCTGAGGCCTTGGAGTGTTGTTGCCTAAGGTTTTAGATTACTTTTAACCTCAAGCAGGCACACTGTAAACCCGGATAGTACTACTAACTTATAAAGATTGAGTACACTGCAATTAAAGTCTGTTAAATCATTGATGCAACTTAAAACAATTACATTTTCTGAATGAGGAGTTTAGTTTTATTTTTGTGTAGCTCAACATTTTTGAGTAAACCCTTATCCTTAAATTATTATTTTTAAGTTTACTGAGCGATATAAAGTGATGTCATCCATGTCATGTCGTTGCCGGTGTTACCGATGTAACCGACATTATCAGAAGAGTCCATTCAACATTAAACTGAGTTGCAGCAGATTTCAAGTTCCCAGCATGCTTTGCATCACACTCTGTAAGGGGGAATAAATGTTGGAATTGAGTGTTATTTTGTGTGTTTTTGCACAAGATTAAGACAGGGGGAGATGTGTTATTGTTTAATGTTCTGTTATTTTGATATATAAAGGTGTTTCTGTGATGTTTAAGTTTTTAGGATTACCATCGTGTTGAAGAGTAGTGCCTGTGGTTAGGTCGAGAATGGGCTGTGAAACATCAAGGCTATATATACTGCATGTTGTTTAACAGTTCATGCAAGTAAATGGTGCTAGTCTCTTTGATGGTTGTGTTAGCGTATGCTGTGTGCTGTTGCTAACTAACACTTAACCGTAAAGATTAGGTGTTAGTTTATTCAGTATTTTGATTAAATTATAATTACTAAATTTGTGTAGTATAAAATAATCTTTGAGTTGTTTACTTAAATGTTTTGAGTATTCTGAACTTATTGGGTTTTACAACCACTGCATCAAAATAATTGAAAAATAAGAAACATTACGTATGGTAAACAATAGTTTTAAGTACAGTTGACTTAAACATGACTTAATTGTTATTTATAATTATTCTTTACTTAAAAGATTTGAGTAGCTTTACTTACATTTTTTGAGGTAATCGGTGTCTACAATAATTTTGAGTACTCTGAACTTATCGGGTTTTACAGTGCACTGATCAGCATGACGTACTTGGTATTGACACCCCCATAGCATCAGCTGATGTGGCACTGAGTTCGCTTGAAAGGGAACATCTAGGTTACGACTGTAACCATGGTTCCCTGAGAAGGGAACGAAAAGCCGTGTCACATTGCCATTCTTCGGGCATGCCTGCAAGTCTTCCTTCAGAAAATTTGAAGCTGATGGTATGTTTTCGGGTGCCCTTCTTATAAGCTGGGGCACACCTTGCGACGTCATCGCACTGTGTCGGCCATGAATGCCGTGTTGGTACACGTGCCTCAGACACCAGGTTCTGCGGGACGCGTCCCCAAAGTGTCAACTGATGTGGCGTCTTGTTCCCTTTCTTAGGGAACCATGTTTACAGCTGTAACCTAGATGTTTTCTAATCATACAAACAGACTTTGCTTCACAAGAAATTGTTCTGTCTTTTGTATCAGTGCTTCACTTGGGAAATCAGAAAGCACACAAAATATATTCCAAAAATGCATACCCATCAAAAAAACATAAACAAACCAAGTCTATACAGGAAAGGTGGGAATATGGAAAACTAAAACGCTGAAAGATGAAAACTCTTTATTATTAATGTTTCGTTTTTATTGTTTTATAGATTTTTACTATCTCTATTCTAGGAAAGAAATTAATTAATTAAAAAAAATGAATTCTCAATTTATCCACAATTGTGGGCCTCTAGTCTTTAATTTGAACAAATATTAACTTCAGAAGAAAATCATGACAAAATACTAAGTACTAAGATCTAGATACTACGCTTACCAGCAGCCTCTATGCCAACTTGCACAGTCAGGAATTGACTAACAATAGAGGCTGTGTAGTCTTTAGCCTTGGTCTAGTATAAAAGCACAGGTGACAGCAGTCAGTCAACAAGCAGAATCAGCTTCAGCTTCTCCTTTGTGGAACTACTGAGGATCAGCCAGCGCAACCATGATGGGCAAGGTAAATTTCATTCCTGCTAACATTTTCAAAGTTGAATTCAACTGAAAATAAAAGTAGGGGGAAAAATAAAACCACTGAAACTTAAACTTTTGAATTTTCAGGTCGTCTTCTACGAGGACAGGAACTTCCAGGGTCGCTCTTATGAGTGTATGGGTGACACTGGTGACTTTTCCTCCTACCTGAGCCGCTGTCACTCTTGCAGAGTGGAGAGCGGATGCTGGATGATGTATGATCAACCCAACTACATGGGAAATCAGTATTTCTTCAGGAGGGGCGAGTACGCTGATTACATGTCTATGTTTGGAATGAACAACTGCATCAGGTCCTGCCGTATGATCCCCATGGTGAGCTCCATGAATGTATTGTTTGGTAATATATACACCCAAATCCACAGAACATTTCTTAATTAAATATTTAATTTTCATTCATCTAGAAGCAGAAACCTGATTTAAATGTGTAGGTCATGGAGGAAAATGCTAAAATCCATCAACTCAAAGCACAAACAATCCTTTCAGAATAGTGATTTATAAGGCAGAACTACATAGTTCTTGTTAGTTGTTTACATTAGATGTTTTTTTCTACTTGCTAAACTTGAAAATAATGGACTTCTCTCCCACTACAGTACAGGGGCTCCTACAGAATGAGGATCTACGAGAGGGAGAACTTCATGGGTCAGATGTACGAGCTGACGGATGACTGTGACAGTATCATGGACCGTTACCGCATGCCTCACTGCCAGTCCTGTCATGTGATGGACGGCCACTGGCTCATGTATGAGCAGCCCCACTACAGAGGCAGGATGATGTACTTTAGGCCTGGAGAGTACAGGAGCTTCAGCAATATGGGTGGCATGAGATTCATGAGCATGAGGCGTATCATGGACTCCTGGTACTAGGGTTTATATTAATAAAACATTTTCTCTACAACACTACACATTCTGTCCTGAAAATCATTGATGTCAATAATATTTGCATTAGTATCCAACAAACAACACCTCATGAATTAAACAGAACTGTAAAGAAATGACTGAATTCTGTTATAGTATAGTAAGATAGCAATCTAACCTATGTACTGTAAATATGAGGGATGCAGGCTTTGACAAGGTCCAGTCAAACATGAAACCCTGTTCATAATTATGAAACTAGACACATATTGCATTTAAATAGCTTGTTCCTCATAGCAGGTGAAATACAATGCTAAAATTACATGCTTGTTTTATTACAATATATCAGAAATATAATACTCAAAATTCAGAGCTTAAATGTCCATATGTCAAAATTAAAGGGATAGTTCACCCAAAAATCATTTACTCATCCTGATGTTATTCGAAACATTTATGATTTTCTTCTGTGGAACACAAAAGATTAGATTTGCAAAAAAAATCCCAGTATTTGTTTTCCATACAGTGAAATTCGGTAGGTCCAAGTATCTAGATTAAAAAAAAAGTACAGTATTTACATTCAAAGGTAAACTACAGAATTCTGGGTTTCTATCGACACCTGTAGCTGAAAGTTGCTTGTGTGGTAATGTTGCTTGTGATATCCATATCAGTGATGCAGCTGCTTGTGATAATCCTATCAGTGATGCTAGCTACAACAAGAGTCACTTATATTAAAAAATGAAGTCCACAAGACATATATTTGAAAAAATATAATATAAATACAATCTGAGCAAGTACCATATCTACTGCCATAGCCGGACCTCCTCCTCCTTTTTTTAATGAACAGATGCGTATAAGGACTAATTATGTAAGTCTGAAATTTCCTGCCAATTCAAACCAGACAGCTCTTAATATAAATATTTTTTTATATGTTTACTGTAGTGATTTAGGGCACGGAATTACCATTGTGTATAAAATGTGCTATATAAATAAACTTGCCTTGCTAATTAGTTTATTTATAAAAAAAAATAAAAAAACATTATTGTTTAATGTTTAGTTTCATATACTTAAACATTTAGTGTTGGATTGCAATTTTCACTCAGAAATTGCTAGTAAATTTCATTAGATAATTACAAAGAAATAGTAGCATTGAATTAAATGTGAAATGTTGAACTAAAAAGACTGAAATAGTATGTCTTGTAAAATGTACTCCCAATCTTTGTTTTATTTATATAACTTTGAAAAATATTTTACAGTGAATTGAGGAAGGTGTTGTGAGCAACATTATAGCTAAAAAATAGTGCTTGGTTGCACACTTTCAAAATCCATTAGAAATAGTATATCATGCACTCTTTTGGCATACTATGTACTAGGGCTGCCCCCAGCTAAAGATTTGTCTAGTCGACTAGTAGTCGTTCATTTAAGCCATTAGTTGACTAATTACACGTTTATATTAATTTAATTACTTAAATATTGGGGGGGGGTAATGATTAAAGTAATGATTACGAATGTGTCGGAAAAAATAGCAAGGAGAATTTTAATTATTTATTAATAAAGTAGTGTTTTCTGAGTCAAGTGTTGGCTGAAAAGACGAAGTTGAAGTTGCTGACTCACCATCTCTGCAGTATAGTGGACATGCCTTTAGAGAGAAATGCACCTTACATACGGATTACATAATCAAAGAGTATTTGTTTACGATTTGTATTAGTTCATTTAAAAGTAGACATTTCAAGCTTTCTATAGACATATTTCTCATGTCTTTGTGGCAAGTAGCCTATACGCAGAGTTTCAGTTCATTTTTGTGACAAGCTCCAGTTTATGAGGACCGAGACAGCTGAAAAAAAGCATCCTGTTTGTTTTCTTTATTTTACAAAAGCACAATGTTTTGTTGTTATTGTGAGTTTACACAAATAAAAGTAGATCCTTTTTGAATGAACGTTTTGAATGATGTATTACTCTTATCTGTATGACCAAAAATGATGGAGTATTTTAAGTTGTTTCCGCTGTTATCAGGAAAAAATGCAAGTAATAAAACGTTAGAGCGATGGATGTCGACGGATGACAGGCGAACGTTTGGATTTCCTGCCCAACATACAGATGGTACTCAACAAGAATGCATTTTTGTCACCGTGGCATTTCTGCTCTTGACTGTTATAACCATAGATTTTCATATTTTATGGAGTGGACGTGTCACAGCTCGTTTTAGCAAATAGCAGTCAACCGTACCATGTGGAGATTACAAAAAAATACTTTCAATACCATCAATAAGATTTTTAAAAATCATATTCACATAACCAAATGTAGTAATCAAAAGCCAATGTATGCATTTGCTGTTTAGAATGAATTCAAAAAGAAATGTAAATGTCAATATTGTGTTTACTTTTACATGGACTGCGCTTTATAATGCAGTAATAACACCCCATATTTCATTAAAAAAAAAAAATCTTAATAGGCCTATGTATTATGTTATTTTCTCCTTGTAATAAAATAAATTTAAAAAAAAAAACTATAGAAATGTGAATTATTAGTTAATGCACTGTGAAGAAACATGAAAAAACAATGAACTGTATTTTCATTAACAATAAAGATTAGTAAATACAGTAACAAATGTATTACTCATGGTTAGTCCATGTTAGTTAATACATTAAATAAAGTGTAACTAATGAACCTTATTTTAAAGTGTTACCATTATTTCAGTAGTGCTCAATTAAAATCAAATAAAATTGCAAAACAATTGTTAAGTATCTTAATGAAGTACAATTAATAAACCTCTTTCACGTGTTTAGTTAGAATAGTGCTTCATTATTACATTTTAAACTTCAGAAAAAGTAGTAAGATCTAGATACTATGCTTCAGCTTGAATGGCCTCTTTTCCAACTTGCACAGTCAGGAATTGACTAACAATAGGTGCTGTGTAGTCTTTAGTCTTGGTCTAGTATAAAAGCACAGGTGACAGCAGTCAGTCAACAAGCAGAATCAGCTTCAGCTTCTCCTTTGTGGAACTACTGAGGACCAGCCAGCGCAACCATGATGGGCAAGGTAAACTTCATTCCAGCTAATATTTCCACCAGATTTAACTCCAAAATTACTTGATTTGTTAATTTTCACTTTAAACCACTTAAAACATCAACTTTGAATTTTCAGGTCGTCTTCTACGAGGACAGGAACTTCCAGGGTCGCTCTTATGAGTGTATGGGTGACTGTGGTGACTTCTCCTCCTACCTGAGCCGCTGTCACTCTTGCAGAGTGGAGAGCGGATGCTGGATGATGTATGATCATCCCAACTACATGGGAAATCAGTATTTCTTCAAGAGGGGCGAGTACGCTGATTACATGTCTATGTTTGGAATGAGCAACTGCATCAGGTCCTGCCGTATGATCCCCATGGTGAGCTCCATGAAAATTTTTATTTGTAATAAATTCTTTTTAATAAACTAAACATTCAATTTACTTTTATTTGGAAAGACAAAGCATTTTAAATGTTTGGGACATAGAGGAAAATGTTAAAATCTAAAAAAGGTGCCACTTTCAGAGAGGTTCACTACATAGTTAACATAACTTACTTCTCTCCCACTACAGTACAGGGGATCCTACAGAATGAGGATCTACGAGAGGGAGAACTTCATGGGTCAGATGCACGAGATGATGGATGACTGTGACAGCATCATGGACCGTTACCGCATGTCTCACTGCCAGTCCTGTCATGTGATGGACGGCCACTGGCTCATGTATGAGCAGCCCCACTACAGAGGCAGGGTGATGTACTTCAAGCCTGGAGAGTACAGGAGCTTCAGCAATATGGGTGGCATGAGATTCATGAGCATGAGGCGTATCATGGACTCCTGGTACTAGTCTTCTAGCATTTCTTAAATTGTTAATAAAATAATTCCTCTACAACACTGTCTTGAAAATTCATTAAATGCCAATAATATTTCTATGAGCAGTCTACAAAACCACCCCATGAGCTAAACAGAAGTGTAAAATAACAAAATGTAAAAGGAGCAATTATTGCATTCTGCTGTACTATAGCAAGACAGTTTTCAAATGACAAATCACAGTCAAATGATTACTGATTGTCTTTAGACCTATGATTCAAACTTCAAACTACAAATGGACTAGCTTGGTTTTTATCTTAGACAGCAGTTGCTTTTGACACCAGCATGTACATGTCCTACTAATGATGCAAACTCAAGCAGGTTCAGCATGAGACTTTAGCAATGGATTTTACATAAATCAATACGATGTATTAGTCACAGACAACAGCATTAAGAAAAAAAGGGTGAGATACGCAGCTGACAAAACATCCCTTCACACATGATGAAAAAAATCATGAACTAAAATGCATCAACAAAAGCTGATTTTAAAGGGTTAGTTCAGAATGAAAATTGTGTCATCAATTACTCACCCTCATGTTGTTCCAAACCCATAAACCCTTTCGTTCTTCTTTGGAACACAAATGAAGATCTTTTTAATGAAATCTGAGTGCTTTCTGTCTCTCCATTGACAGCTTACGCAACTACCACTACCCCAGAAAGGTAGAGTTAAAAACATCATAAAAGTAATCCGTGTGACTCCAGTGGTTTAATCTAAATGAACGCGCGTTCACGAGAGCACCACGACACATGTTGTGTTGACACGAGAGCAGACGTTGTTGCGTGAACACACATTGGAGATTAATATTTTGTAAATAAAGTGGTAAATTATTTTAAAAAGCAGGTTTGAATGTGGCTTGTGAAAATTGTGTTTATTTTTTTTTTAACTGTTCAGACTACAAAAACAGTCAGAAAGGAAAAAAATCTCAAACATCTCACTTTAGTCAGTGTCACCTTGAACCACAGTCCTGATCCAAATAAATCCAATAAATAAATCGTCACTCTGATATCCAATTCAAAGATCAAAGATCTCAGACTCTCAAACTCCCCAGGCTGAATATAGTCAGTGGTTGCAATGTTAACTAATGCTAAATGAAGTTTGGCTGCCTGTTTTGAAGACTTAAGTTCTTAGCTGGATCACAAATTTGTGGTAACCCTAGATTCAAATTTGTGGTAACTGCAGCAAAGTTTAATGCTACATTTAACACATTAGAAATGACTTTAGAATGTACAAGAATAATACACTGTCCAATATTAACAAAGGAGTAACTTTTTACTTAAAAAACTCATTTTATATATTAAAGAAATATATTAATTTATTCTACTGCTGTGAGAATTAGACTATTGCACCAATCACACAATCATATTCATAATGTTACCAAACATGGAGAAAATCATATTTCTTTATCCAAATGAAACCATGTTTCACAGGTAAAGTTTAAGTCAATGAAATACATAAAAATATTAAAGGTTGAATAACTTCATAATATAGAGATACCATCAGAAAAGGGAGAATGCCAGCAGACTACCAATACCCCGTATAGCCCACTCCTCACATTAGCAAAATAACACACGTTATTTTGTGTATATAGCTTAGTCTACACGTTTTGTTATATGTCAGCAATTAATCTGACAATTAAAGGGTTAGTTCACCCAAAAATGAAAATTATGTCATTAATTACTCACCCTCATGTCGTTCCACACCCATAAGATCTTTGTTCATCTTCAGAACACAAATTAAGACATTATGATGAAATCCGATGGCTCAGTAAGGCCTCATTGCCAGCAATAACACTCAATGTCCACTCATTTTCAATGCCCAGAAAGCTACTAAAAACATATTTAAAACAGTTCATGTGACTACAGTTGTTCAACCTTAATATTATAAAGTGACGAGAATACTTTTTGTGCGCCAAAAATAACAAAATAGCGACTTTATTTAACAATATCTAGTGATGGGCGATTTCAAAACACTGATTCATGAAGTTTCAAAGCTTTTGTTTCGAATCAGTGGTTCGGAGCACATATCAAACTGCCAAAGTCATGTGAACTATTGAAGTTTCAGAACACTTATGATGTAACGAAGCCTTGTTTACTGAAATAATGTGATTTTGGTGCTCCGAACCACTGATTCCAAACAAATGATTCGTAAAGCTTTGAAGCTTCATGAAGCATCGTTTTGAAATCACCCATCACTAGATATTGTGAAAAAAAGTATTCTCATTGCTTTATAATATTAAGGTTAAACCACTGTAGTCGCATTAACTGTTTTAAATATGTTTTTAGTAGCTTTCTGTGCATTACAAAAGGGAGTGTTATTGCTGGCGATGCAGGCCTCACTGAGCCATTGGATTTTATCAAAAATATCTTAATATGTGTTCCGGAGATGAACGAAGGTCATTCGTCTTCGACAATTTGCACAGTACATCACAACTTTACGTATTGCCACCTATCTATCTCAAAATTGTGCTGTTGTATGTGCACCAGCTGTGTGGTCACAAAAATGGGGCTGCATGTGGACGGAGTATGCGGACATCCACAGACCCTCCCGATGACGAAAATTACATCACAGGGCGCGGACCATTGCGGTGCGCGGACGGCCGAAGTATTGGGCTTAATGAGCAAAGCATCTGCTTGCCACGGATCAGACGAGTAGTAGTTTAAGTTCAAGTGCAGGTTGTAATGCATTTTAAAATTGAAATCTACAAGATATAACAAGATAACCAGGAAGCTTACAAGCAGTGTTGTAAATGTTATCGATAAGAAGCTAATGTTCTTTCATATACTGTATATTCATATATACTGTATGAGCATATGATATATTTTAAATTAATATATATATATATATATATATATATATATATGTGTGTGTGTGAATAATGAATGAAATTATATATATATATATTATATATTTTCATAAAAATTATTTGAACTATAAGGTTCTTTAAATCATTGTTTTTCAGACATTTTACGGTTTAGGATGGTTTTACTATAACCCCCACCCCAATAATTAGAAATTAATTTACTAATTAATTTTAAATGTCACATGTTTAGGCTGTATACCATCAGCATTTTGACTTGAAAATATTCTATTATTTAAATGATTCATGTAAATCATAACTGAACGTGACAAGACAAGAAACATTTTTTGTTTTTTTACATATTAGACATGCTTATTTAAAAAAAAATATTATTTGCAAATAATTTACTTCATAACAATAGACCTGAAACTTTTACCTTTCTTTTTTTTTTTTTTTTTCCTTAAATTCTTTTTAATCATTTACTTATTTAATTCCTTTAAATAAAAAGACCATGCAATAACTCAATAACATCCCCCCACCCCACGGAACAAAAAAAAAAAAAAAAACCTTTGGTCCCCCCAGTGTTCAAGATATGGTTACGGCCTTACTATAAACATTGACCTACACCCTATTAATTTTATTTTTGCAGGTCTTAAAAAAAAATCTTTAAAAGCCTTACATTTGATTTTAAAAACCCTGAGCATAACCTAAAAACTTGAACATCTATGTGCTAAGCTTTAGCTAGAATAGGTTCTTTTTGATTTTGCACAGTCAGGAATTGACTAACAATAGGTGCTGTGTAGTCTTTAGTCTTGGTCTAGTATAAAAGCACAGGTGACAGCAGTCAGTCAACAAGCAGAATCAGCTTCAGCTTCTCCTTTGTGGAACTACTGAGGATCAACCAGCGCAACCATGATGGGCAAGGTAAACTTCATTCCAGCTAACATTTTCAAAGTTGAATTCAACTGAAAGTAGAAAAAAAATCAAAATCACTGAAAGTTTATTCATTTCAGGTCATCTTCTACGAGGACAGGAACTTCCAGGGTCGCTCTTATGAATGTATGGGTGACTGTGGTGACTTCTCCTCCTACCTGAGCCGCTGTCACTCTTGCAGAGTGGAGAGCGGATGCTGGATGATGTATGATCAACCCAACTACATGGGAAATCAGTATTTCTTCAGGAGGGGCGAGTACGCTGATTACATGTCTATGTTTGGAATGAGCAACTGGATCAGGTCCTGCCGTATGATCCCCATGGTGAGCTCAAAAGTAAAACTTATTTAAACCTGTGATATGTTAAATCCTGTATTATGAATATCCTTTCAAAATGGTAACCCACATTACTAACTTGTTATAAATTTAGTTTTACATTTCCTATTGATTCTGATAAACTTGCAAAATAATTCTAAAAATAACAGCTGACTTCTCTTCCACTACAGTACAGGGGATCCTACAGAATGAGGATCTACGAGAGGGAGAACTTCATGGGTCAGATGTACGAGCTGACGGATGACTGTGACAGCATCATGGACCGTTACCGCATGCCTCACTGCCAGTCCTGTCATGTGATGGACGGCCACTGGCTCATGTATGAGCAGCCCCACTACAGAGGCAGGATGTGGTACTTCAGGCCTGGAGAGTACAGGAGCTTCAGCAATATGGGTGGCATGAGATTCATGAGCATGAGGCGTATCATGGACTCCTGCTACTAGGGTTTCAATAAAATTATTTCTCTAAAACACTAAACATTGTGCCTGCAAAATCCTTACTGTCCCTAATATTTGCATGTCTAATCAATCACAAAAAAACAACAACTAATGAATTAAACAGACTAACAAATAAAACAAAATTTAGGTTCATGAGACTAGAACAGTGGATTCTTTCTCATATACAGCCAGTTTTAAATGAGGAAGGCTAAAATGGTTTCATTTTATTTATTTATTTTTTTGTTAACAAAATGCTATTAAAAACCTGAAATCCTCACAGAAGAAGTGCAAAATCTGGAGAGCAGGGCCAGCTGTTGGATTTGTAGGGCCCAAGACACCATGAAAATCGGCTTCAACAGTGTAAAAAAAAAAAATACACATATACATATATATATATATATATACATATATATATATATATATATATATATATATATACACACACACATCACAAAAATACAGCATATATAAACAGTGATTCTTTCAGTGTAGAAAATAATCTATAATCTAATCAACTGATTCAAATACCATGTGGCTGATTTTTTATTTTTTTTTGTTAGAACTCTTTGCAATAGATAGGGAAAGTCATTTTCACTGCATACAAGGGTCTATTTCATGCTTTTAAGAGCCATCCAAAGAAAACAATAATGGGTAAAACATCTACTATAAAGCAAAATTACAAATGTTGCTGGCAAACCTCTTATTTTGTCAGAATACAGTGGTGCCCCTGCCTGTACGGAGAGTAAGCACACATACCCTGACTTCAACAGCCTTTCAATGAGAACTCTGTAATGTGATTTCTACATCATGTACAGTATAACACTAATCATGTATATGTTAATAAATAATATGGTGTTTACACAGAATGAACTGTGTTGAGCTGAATAAGCAAAGAGGTCATTTACACAGAACACTTTTTTGCTTTTAAAAACGTGACATACAGTGCAGTGGAATGGGAAAACACACAAGATCTTGAGGCACATTTTTAAAAGTTGAACTCGCCACTCATGTCCAAGACACTGAATATGCAGTGAAATGCAGCGTAATGGACAGAGACGAAATGTCTAACACATATATAAAAACTGTTTAAAAGCAGCAAATGAAAGCCATAAATTATGTGGCTGGCATTTATATAGCCTGCTGTTGAACAGTAACTGCTTCAGCCAGTAGGTAGGAATTTCATTCAGCAGGTTCAACAAACTGATTCAAAGACCCAATGAGGTAATAAAACTATTCAGTGAAATTGAAAACTTAAGTCTACAGTGTGACAATTAAATTAGGATGACTAAATATAAACAAATAGCTGCTGTGACGCAGTCACCTATGACTAGGCTATTTTATTTTCTTTTGCGTATGATTGATGAAAATCCTGCAGGTGCCATTGTACATGACTTCTTTTGAATTGTCAACAAAGTAAGATGATTTTCGCCTAATTAATTGTGTAGTTATAGTATCTATCAACATTGTTGCTATCCATTCAGCTACAGTTTTAAAGCTTTGTGCCATTTAAGTTCTGTTTGATGTTACTGATCTCTAATTGTTTAATAAACTGTGATTTAAATTTAACACTCAGGTGTCTTGAGCATTAAGAATCTTCATTATGATTAATAACAATAGGTAGCAACAACAGATTATGGTGAAAGCTCTACCATTTAAAACTATTGCAACATCATTGGCATCAGAAAGGTCCCTAAAAGATCTAAGGATTATTCACTTTAAACGGTTCTTCTACTGCAAATCCTGAGAACTTTTCACTATGCCAAAGAGCAATGGTGAGGTTCAAAGCAAGAAGCTTGAACCCAACTTCTGGATATAATGTGCTGGTGCTTTCACATATAGTTCGTTTTAAAAGAACCAAACCCAGT
The DNA here is from genome assembly GCF_019924925.1 of Ctenopharyngodon idella. Taxonomy (NCBI): domain Eukaryota; kingdom Metazoa; phylum Chordata; class Actinopteri; order Cypriniformes; family Xenocyprididae; genus Ctenopharyngodon; species Ctenopharyngodon idella. The sequence continues at coordinate 11,218,904 of NC_067228.1, read as the reverse complement.
TCACTTAAAGTGAACCAGAAAGGGAACCAGCCGAAAGTGACCTCAGTCCTTTTGGTGTTCACAATCTAGTGGACTCAAAAGAGAACCCAGTTCTTTTTTTTGGTCCTCTTCAGACCCGAACTCAGACCCTGGCTTTCTGTGTTTTCAGTAACACTGCTGCATCATTCTAATTGTTAAAAAAACAAACAAAAAAAAATACAGAAAAAATAAGCAGTGGATAACTGATCAGAAGTTTATCACATCATACGACTGGCTCAACCTAATCAACCTCATACTATAATCTTCATGTCTGCTGTAAATCTTTTGTAGCTCAGAAAAAAGAATAATAATAACACTTCACAATAAGGTTCTATTAATTACCTTTGGTAATTATTTTAGGTATCATGAATTAACAGCATTTATATGAGGGGTGTGCAGTGGAGCCTGTATCTGTAACGATATAAAAATTATTTATATCTGTATTTAAATAAAACTGGAAGTGACAGCTTTAACCAAAAGTTTTTACAAATACTTGAGAAGACTGTTTGTTAGACTTTTTCTATGCTTTTTCTATGGAACTTACTATATGAAATATAAACATAATGGGTTAGTAAATATTAATATTAACTAAGATTACATGCAGCTAGTGATCATTAGTAGTTTATATTAAGTGTAACAAAGGAATGCGATATTTATTTTATATCGCAAATATATTATGCATTCCCCCCGGAACGTGATCGCGATTGGACCTTGTTGTCAGCAGTGACGGAAAAGACGGAACAGTGGGAATGGCGAGCCTGAAGGTACACTTGTCGAAACGAAACGCAAAGCAGACCGGGACCTCGATGCTTTCACAGATCACAAAGAAATCGAATCACAAACGGACCCACAATCGAACCATACTCTGGAGGTGGTCTGAGTACGGTTCGCTTTTGGGTCCTTTTAGGGGGGTCTGATATCACTTGGTTTGTTCACATATACACGCTGAACCACTCCGAGAGCATTTGAAAGGGTTAAATGAACTAGGTGTGAAAACACCTGAATTTGAAAACCAGAACTGGAGAGCCAAAAAGCAAACTGTTAGCCAAATGATGCAGGTAGACCGAACAATAATACATAAAGACAAAAGAAACATGATTGTTACACACAACAGCTAATAACTTTATATAAAAAAAATAAATAAAAAAAAAATAGAAAAAGACATCTAGAAATAATTAAGCTGTGAACCTAGAACAGACACAAAAAGAACATAACACAAGAACTTCAAAATGGAAACTTCAAATGGAATCCAGAAGGAACACAATAAAATAACACTAGGGGTCAAATGAATTTCTCTCAATTTACAGTTCTCTCAAATTACAGTTGGACTAATAGATGGATCCATCATGGTCCAAATCTTGTTTTAGATTCTTCTTTTAATTTTTCATTCTAATACACAAGACAAAACAATGGAACCTCCTTGTTTATATATTTTTTAGAGTTTGGCATTTCAAATTTTTCATTTTAGCACATAAAAACTTAAGAAATTCTAGATTCCTGAAAATGTAAGGACAAAGATCTACATACCAAGCTTTAGCTAGAATGGCCTCTATTCCAACTTGCACAGTCAGGAACTGACTAACAATAGGTGCTGTGTAGTCTTTAGTCTTGGTCTAGTATAAAAGTACAGGTGACAGCAGTCAGTCAACAACCAGAATCAGCTTCTCCTTTGTGGAACTACTGAAGATCAGACAGTGCAACCATGAAGGTAAACTTTATTCCAGCTCCCATTCCATACAATTTCACTCAAATATCTTTAATGTGTTATTTTCCTTACTTAAAACCATTAAGAGATTAACTTTGAATTTTCAGGTCACCTTTTATGAGGACAGGAACTTCCAGGGTCGCTCTTATGAGTGTATGGGTGACTGTGGTGACTTCTCCTCCTACCTGAGCCGCTGTCACTCTTGCAGAGTGGAGAGCGGATGCTGGATGATGTATGATCGTCCTAACTACACGGGAAATGGGTATTTCTTCAGGAGGGGCGAGTACGCTGATTACATGTCTATGTTTGGAATGAGCAACTGGATCAGGTCCTGCCGTATGATCCCCATGGTGAGCTTAAAAGTAAAACTTATTTAAACCTGTGGTATGTTAAATCCTGTATTATGAATATCCTTTTAAAATGGTAACCCACATTACTAACTTGTTATAAATTTAGTTTTACATTTCCTATTGATTCTGATAAACTTGCAAAATAATTCTAAAAATAACAACTGACTTCTCTTCCACTACAGTACAGGGGATCCTACAGAATGAGGATCTACGAGAGGGAGAACTTCATGGGTCAGATGTACGAGCTGACGGATGACTGTGACAGCATCATGGACCGTTACCGCATGCCTCACTGCCAGTCCTGTCATGTGATGGACGGCCACTGGCTCATGTATGAGCAGCCCCACTACAGAGGCAGGATGTGGTACTTCAGGCCTGGAGAGTACAGGAGCTTCAGCAATATGGGTGGCATGAGATTCATGAGCATGAGGCGTATCATGGACTCCTGCTACTAGGGTTTCAATAAAATTATTTTTCTAAAACACTAAACATTGCGCCTGCAAAATCTTTACTGTCCCTAATATGTGCATGTCTAATCAATCATAAAAAAATAAAATAAAAAAAAAACTAATGAATTAAACAGACTAACAAATAAAATATATATATAACAAAAAAAAAAAAAAAAAAAAAAAAAAAAAAAAATATATATATATATATATATATATATATATATATATATACACACACATTACAAAAATACAGCATATATAAACAGTGATTCTTTCAGTGTAGAAAATAATCTATAATCTAATCAACTGATTCAAATACCATGTGGCTGAATTTTTATTTTTTTATTAGAACTCTTTGCAATAGATAGGGAAAATCATTTTCACTGCATACAAGGGTCTATTTCATGCTTTTAAGAGCCATCCAAAGAAAACAATAATGGGTAAAACATCTACTATAAAGCAAAATTACAAATGTTGCTGGCAAAAATCTTATTTTGTCAGAATACAGTGGTGCCCCTGCCTGTACGGAGAGTAAGCACACATACCCTGACTTCAACAGCCTTTCAATGAGAACTCTGTAATGTGATTTCTACATCATGTACAGTATAACACTAATCATGTATATGTTAATAAATAATATGGTGTTTACACAGAATGAACTGTGTTGAGCTGAATAAGCAAAGAGGTCATTTACACAGAACACTTTTTTGCTTTTAAAAATGTGACATACAGTGCAGTGGAATGGGAAAACACACAAGATCTTGAGGCACATTTTTAAAAGTTGAACTTGCCACTCATGTCCAAGACACTGAACAAGCAGTGAAATGCAGCATAATGGACAGAGACGTCTGTCTAACACATATATAAAAACTGTTTAAAAGCAGCAAACGAAAGCCATAAATTATGGCTGGCATTTATATAGCCTGCTGTTGAATATTAACTGCTTCAGCCAGTAGGTAGGAATTTTATTCAGCAGGTTCAACAAACTGATTCAAAGACCCAATGAGGTAATAAAACTATTCAGTGAAATTGAAAACTTAAGTCTACAGTGTGACAATTAAATTGACCCTTCGCCAGGAGTTTGATTGACAAGCGATCTAACCAATCATAACGCAGAATCTGCCATTTTGTCCGACAAAGCAGTCAGGAGTTAGAAGATTAACCTCGGTGGCATCTTTGAAAACATTCCTTCTCATGTTCATTCATGTTTATTTGATGCTATAAATTAACTAGTAGGAAGAGATGATCGGTTCACGAGCTGCTTGAGCTGAGGCACTACAGCAAACTGTCACGACACATTAAAGAGCAACAAAACGGTTTTTATTGTTCGATTTTCTTAAAAAATTACATAGTTTAAAAGTTGGGACTTTGTTTAATATCATAAGTAACCTGCTCTGTCTTGTCTGTCGACGTGTTGTCAGTGTCCTCTTTACTCCGCAATGTATTTTTCACTCTGTGTGGCGTGAGGGCGCCATGGCTTGCCGGACAAAGCAACAATAACTAAGTGGGGCGGGTCTTTGCGAAGGGTCAATTAGGATGACTAAATATAAACAAATAGCTGCTGTGATGCAGTCACCTATGATTAGGCTATTTTATTTTCTTTTGCGTATGATTGATGAAAATCCTGCAGGTGCCACTGTACACGACTTCTTTTGAATTGTCAACAAAGAAAGATGATTTTTAATTGTGTAGTTACAGTATCTATCATCATTGTTGCTATCCATTCAGCTACAATTTTGAAGCTTTGTGCCATTTAAGTTCTGTTTGATGTTACTGATCTCTAATTGTTTAATAAACTGTGATTTAAATTTAACACTCAGGTGTCTTGAGCGTTAAGAATCTTCATTATGATTAATAACAATAGGTAGCAACAACAGATTATGGTGAAAGCTCTACCTTTTAAAACTATTGCAACATCACACAACAGCTAATAACTTTAAAAAAAAAAAAAAAAAAAAAAGACATCTAGAAATAATTAAGCTGTGAACCTAGAACAGACACAAAAAGAACATAACACAAGAACTTCAAAATGGAAACTTCAAATGGAATCCAGAAGGAACACAATAAAATAACACTAGGGGTCAAATGAATTTCTCTCAATTTACAGTTCTTTCAAATTACAGTTGGACTAATAGATGGATCCATCATGGTCCAAATCTTGTTTTAGATTCTTCTTTCATTTTTTCATTCTAATACACAAGACAAAACAATGGAACCTCCTTGTTTATATATTTTTTAGAGTTTGGCATTTCAAATTTTTCATTTTAGCAAATAAAAACTTAAGAAATTCTAGATTCCTGAAAATGTAAGGACTAAGATCTACATACCAAGCTTTAGCTAGAATGGCCTCTATTCCAACTTGCACAGTCAGGAACTGACTAACAATAGGTGCTGTGTAGTCTTTAGTCTTGGTCTAGTATAAAAGTACGGGTGACAGCAGTCAGTCAACAACCAGAATCAGCTTCTCCTTTGTGGAACTACTGAGGATCAGACAGTGCAACCATGAAGGTAAACTTTATTCCAGCTCCCATTTCATACAATTTTACTCAAATATCTTTAATGTGGTATTTTCCTCACTTAAAACCATTAAGAGATTAACTCTGAATTTTCAGGTCACCTTTTATGAGGAAAGGAATTTCCAGGGTCGCTCTTATGATTGTACCGGCGACTGTGCTGACTTCTCCTCCTACGTGAGCAACTGTCACTCTTGCAGAGTGCACAGCGGATGCTGGATGATGTATGATCATCCCAACTACATGGGAAATCAGTATTTCTTCAGGAGGGGCGAGTACGCTGATTGCATGTCTATGTTTGGAATGAGCAACTGCATCAGGTCCTGCCGTATGATCTCTATGGTGAGCTCCATGAATCTGGTGACGTATTTATTAAATGACATTAGACAACAGTCCTAAATTTATTTTAACCATTTATTTTTAAATCAGAACGGTGAACTGTGAGAGACAGACCTAGATTGTTGTTGAAGTTAGACTTATGACTACATGTGATAATGGTTCTTTCTAACAAATTTATACATAACTGACTTCTCTTCCACTACAGCACAGGGGATCCTACAGAATGAGGATCTACGAGAAGGAGAACTTCATGGGTCAGATGCACGAGATGATGGATGACTGTGACAGCATCATGGACCGTTACCGCATGCCTCACTGCCAGTCCTGTCATGTGATGGACGGCCACTGGCTCATGTATGAGCAGCCCCACTACAGAGGCAGGATGTGGTACTTCAGGCCTGGAGAGTACAGGAACTTCAGCGAAATGGATGGCATGAGATTCATGAGCATGAGGCGCATCATGAATTCCTGGTATTAGTGTTCAAATGTTTCAATAAAATGATTTCTCTACAACATAAAACTGTCATTATTGCTAACATTTGCATGTGTAATCCACCAAAAAACATACGCACCTAATAAGTTAGAAAGGCTTACGTGTTAGAGCCATAGCCTAGAGGCCAGTTCTCTAACTTCGACAGCAACCTGAGTCTTGGCTTGTTGTCTTTTTTTGCTCCCTTTTTCCTTTCTCCTCCATCATTCATATTAGAAATAGTACAGGAATGAGCCACAAATTGATCCAGACTCAAATTTACAGCAACTGTTTAAGAGCAATACCCAACATTGCATGGGAACTAAATCTAGACCAAGCTCTGAGGTTTGGGTTTAAGTGGCCATATCATGAGTAAATCTAGTCTTAATAAATTGTTAATTTGCCATATTGTTCATATCCCTTCTGGATTTCCTCTGCACCTCCTTGCTTCTGAACCACTCTGCCTAAATGCTACAATGCAGGGGCCCAAGGCAATTACCTTTGCAATCAACCCCGCAGAGACTGTAACAATTAAAAAATGTGATTTTTTTTTTTTTTTTTTTTTTAAATAAGAGTTAAATACATAGTATAATACATTAAATAACAGGGGTGTAACAGTACACAAAAATGATGGTTCAGTATGTATTTCAGTTATAACGTCAAGGTTCAGTATTAAACGGCTATTAAACAGCTATTAGACGTCTTTTAAATGCAAAATTGCTTGCTGGGGCACATCCCTATTAGTAGCAAATTAAAAGTGATAATGTTAATATATAAATGTATTATATATACATTTTTGAGTTATAGGATTCTTTTATAATACAGCTATATCATAATTATTCAAGTCCTATTCAACATTGCGGTTTTTAAATCACTAATATGGTATGGGGTGGTAAGAAAAAAAAATTGATGCATCATAATTCTCTCTCAAACAATTCTGGAACGATTCTGAGAATTTTTATAATCGATTCTGAGCTTAGTTTAACTGCAGATGTGTGACGACACTCGTATTCTACTTGCTTCCAATTCCTCACACACACACACCACTCGAAAGTTTCATAAAATATTCTTTCATAAAGTTCGGAAAGGTTGACGCGAATTACAAGGACATTCGCGGGATTCATTGCACAAGATATGCGCTGTGAGAAAATATGCGCTGTGAGAAATAAAGAAAACATTTTAAGATTTTTATGTCGGTAAATAAATTAATAAGAAAAAAAAGTAGATAAAGTATCATTTTGGAATCAGATTGTGACTCACAGAATCGAAATGAGATTGTGGGGTGCCTAAAGATTCCCACCCCTAGTATAGTAGTTTACAAAATTGTGTTAAAACACAATTAAGACTTTGGGAACTTTGGGGTGAGAATGTGAGAATGAACAGGTCTGTGGAGTTTTGGAAGAATGTTTTATGAAGTGGTGAGTTCAAACTGGTATTTTTTGGACCCATAGATCAGTAGTACCTTTATGTCTGGCACAAAAAAGTAATGACTTATGGCCAGAAGAACACCATCCTCAGGGTCAAAGATGGAGGTGGGTCAGGTCCTATTATGGGGGTGCTTTGCTGCTGAAGGAAGGTGAATCTTGACCATGGATCACGTCATGGATCCTTTAAAGTATCAGGCCATTTTTTTTCCATCAAAGATTATGATGCCTTCAGTGCATAAACTGAAGCTTTACTGGATCTTTGGACTTTCCAGCAGGCCAATGATTCCAAGTATACATCCAAAATGACCAAAGTTTGGTTGAGGGATCGATCCTGGAATGTTCCTTTGTGGCCTGCTCAGACTCCAGATTTACTGTATATCCTAGGGTTGGACGATTATGGCCTAAAATCAAAACCTCAATTAATTGAACATTTTATCTCGATTATGATTAATGAACGATTATTTTGTTTCTGTTGTTTTTTGGGGTTTTTTGCCCTCATAGTTCACTGACAAGGTTTGTACTGTAAATATGATTGACTATTAAAGGTGGGATATTTTTTCCTATTGAAAGAGTGATCTGACATAACAGCTCACTATCAGCAGTTATTTTATCTATGGTTCGTAACATTTCTCACAGATTTCTGCTCGTTGTAAATCAGATCAAGAGTGATTGCGTGTGTAAATTAGTCATACCGTCTCTCAATTAATTGTGAAGCTGTGGGTTGTAAATAGTTCCTTCAAAAGTAGAAAAATATATGCTATAATAAGTTTTGAGTTTCTAAGCTACTTTAGTGATAAATCACAGGACAATGCTGACAACTAGTTTCTGCATTCCTCTCTGTGCACGTGATCTTCACGTTTTGCGCAGCTACTGTTTGTATGAGTGTTCGTGCCACAATGCAGCTGCGCGAGCACAATAGCTCGAAATAGTATACATCCAATCGTCTAAAATCGCTTGAATGTCCAAACTGGCAACCTTAAAACAAATACAACTGACAAAGTTTAGTGAAGACGCAAGGCTCACCGCTCACGCGCCATCACTATGTGTTGAACCGGCGTTCACCTCCGTGTTGCTTTTATGCCACTGACTGGACGGGGCAGAGTCATGTGGCTACACACGCAGTATGTTTTTAAGGGGGAAGTATTAACAGGATTAAAAAAACGAAATAACCGACATTTACGTCGGTTAGAGGTTCTAAATTTTCTAAATTTTCGCTCAATTACTTTTCAATTAATCGTCCAGCCCTAGTAAATCCCCTTGAAAATCTTTGTGAGACTTGAAGAAAGCAGTGGCAGCACAGAAACCAAAATAATATAAGTGAGTGGAAAGCTTTTGCACACAAGAAATGGCCTAAGATTCCAGTAGAGATGTGTCAGAAGCTTATAAGGACTTACAGGCAATGCTTATTTGAGGTTATAAAGAGTAAAGGATTCTCTACAATATTTGACATTAGCAGGTTAATAATTTTGTATATGGATGTTTAGAGCCATTTTGGGTTTTTTTTGTTTTGTTTTGGTTTTGCAATATGCTGCTATTTGCTGCTATCACACTGCTATGACACTATATGCTGCGATTATAAAACTACATTACAGACTGCTGAATGATTTTAAATCAACAGTCCAATTTTATACGTTTACATTATGTGCTCTTTTATCAAAAACAAATCACTACAGGAATGCACACTAACATCAGCCTGCTCTTCATCAAATAGACTACACCTTTGAACACTGTATCTCAAAAACAACATTTAAAATGCTATCTTAAATGGGCTACCTTAAATTTTGTCATCATTTACCCAACTTCATTAAAAAAAAAAAAAAAGTTTTTGTCCATTTAATGAAAGTCAGTAGTGCCCGATTTTGCTTGGAGTATTTTTGAGGGAACTCTCTCTATAAATATAATTTTTACTTAAAAACATTGTGTTTGTTACATATTCTACCCCACTGAAAGTACAAAAAACAAGATATTGTAGGCTCAATGGTACTGTACTTTCACTACACAACTGAGTCATGGAGTTCTAGACTGTCGTATTTGAGAACAATCAGTGTCATTTCCCGACACTATCCCCTCTCTCTATTTCAATATGTTCCTGTTACTCTTTACTGTGTTATACCATGAAGCAAAACATCCAATAAATTAAAAACTACATCATAACAAAAAAACAGGCCACAGGCGGGGACAAACTGTTATGCCAGCTAATTAATTCTTAGTGGTGGATCCTGGAATATGCAACATAGAATGGTCTAGTTTTACTTATTGCTTACTTGTTCCATGATCACAATAAAATATACTTGGAATAGAGAAAAAGAAAAACCCATCAGAATCACCACAAAGAAAATGTTGGTATTACTAGTGACTGGACTATGCTTTAGATATTTTGGATGCTTCCTCCAAATGTTCTCATTCAAAAGAATCTTTTCTGTGCCAAAAAGCATTTTAAATGAATCGGGGAAAACGCTGAAAACATTCCCCTCATTCTTTTTTAAAAAGGAACCAATGGAACAGGTGGAGAGCATGATCTAGTCACATGTAGAACGGAGAACACAGTTGACAACGTAAAAGGCCAGTGCACTGTATTGCTGGGTCAGGCATTCATATACAATAGGGAACACACAGTCTTTGAACTGGGAAAGGTATATAAAGGTAGCAAGCGCAAAGAACAGTGCATTGGAGCCATATCAACTTGTTGACAGTTGACAAACTGACATCATGGGCAAAGTGCGTTCTTAACATTTTGATTTACATGATAAATTGTTATATAGTATATTAAACATAAACTGTAATGGGTCTTGAAAGAATATTTGGAATTTGGCAACATGACCAACCAATTAACACAATTTTTGAATGATTTGCAGGTCATCTTCTACGAGGACAGGAACTTCCAGGGTCGCTCTTATGAGTGCATGAGCGACTGTGCTGACATGTCCTCCTACCTGAGCCGCTGTCACTCTTGCAGAGTGGAGAGCGGATGCTGGATGATGTATGATCATCCCAACTACATGGGAAATGGGTATTTCTTCAGGAGGGGCGAGTACGCTGATTACATGTCTATGTTTGGAATGAGCAACTGCATCAGATCCTGCCGTATGATCCCCATGGTGAGCTCAATTAATGATTTTATTTTTGTGTTTTTATTTTAACATTTTTTTCTGGCTGATAAACTTAAATTAAACTGACTTCTCTCCCACTACAGTACAGGGGATCCTACAGAATGAGGATCTACGAGAGGGAGAACTTCATGGGTCAGATGTACGAGATGATGGATGACTGTGACAGCATCATGGACCGTTACCGCATGTCTCACTGCCAGTCCTGTCATGTGATGGACGGCCACTGGCTCATGTATGAGCAGCCCCACTACAGAGGCAGGGTGATGTACTTCAGGCCTGGAGAGTACAGGAGCTTCAGCAATATGGGTGGCATGAGATTCATGAGCATGAGGCGTATCATGGACTCCTGGTACTAGTGTTTTAGCACTGTAATGAATTAATTTCTCCATAAAAATAAAATTTAAGAAAATGCCATGAAACTCATTTAAGTGTCATTAATATTTGTATCCCCACAAATATGCCTCATGAGATATTTCAATCACACAAAAATTTTAATAAACACTAAAGACCTGCAGGCGAGTATGACTTCATCTTCAGATATGAGAATGAGTGTTATGACATTTATAAGCATGAGGTATGCCAGAATTGTTTTTAAAAGTATCTAAATAAATAATTATTTAAAAAAAAAAAATGAAAACAAATAAAATTTGAATTCAGCAGCTTACAGTATCAATTCAGCAACTTCATCTTTCTCCACTGACAGCCATTAAAAACTTACCAAAATTATCCCACACATGTATTGAGCTTGCAAGTAGTAAAAACCTATCAATCACCTGTCACACGCAGGAATATAAATGTAGCACACACTACAAGAAAAATCAGTACCTTCAAGTCAAACAAGTGGGCACATGGATCACAGGAAGCACAGGAAAACAAGACTTTTTAGAGTACAGTTTAAGGATTCTGCAGCAACCAGATAAGTAAAAGGAGAACAAAACAGCTTTTTACTTTGTGCTAATTAGATTAAAAATGTCAAGTGAGCAAGAGCAAGGCTGTAACGCTGAGTGCTTGCTGTTCGAGAGGTCAGGGTATGCCAGGTGACTCGGTCATTGGGAAAAAGGCCAGCATGCCCTTGTTGCCTCTTCTCCATTTAGTTCTCCACTAAGCCCTGTGAACTCCCAGGGAGTTTACCTTCTGATCACTTTCCCTACACTGTAGATGACAGAGACATCAGCACTACACAGGGCTCGTATCCGCCCTGTGTTTGATTTTATACTGACACCTAGAGGCCAAACATGACAGGACATAGAAATGTCAGATTCAGTCATTTTGTCTGTTAGTCTATCCATTCTTAATTAGGAAGCGTGACTATTCAACAAGAGGGTGATATATTTGGACAAAACGTCACACCTACGAACATCACTGACAATAACAGTTTATTTTAAGTCAGCTAGCCAGTTTATTCTTGTTAAAGTAAAAATATTTGCCTAGCAACTATATTTTTGAAACATTATGAAATCAGTCTTAAATTATTTTTAGTTATGATTACATTCATGTTTTATGGTGACACCAACCAAAATATTGTTTCCCCATACTTTAATTTGTGGTTTTCACTAAACCGATATCAACTTTTCTTTTTTTTTTTTTTTTTTTTTTTTTTTTTAAATCTCTTATGGCTAAACTGCAGAAGCTTTATGGTGCAACTTCACAAAACACACAAATACTCCAAATACTCTTTTTCCACCCCAGTTTATCCCTTTAACTTTCTAGTGATACCTACTGATGCATGAAGTTTGCTTATTAACTGCTTCTACTTCTACTAGTTTATCATCTTTTTTTTCCCACTTTTTTTAATCTCATACTACAAACATTATTTGCTTCAATCTCTACAAATTTTCTTGCTTTGTGGTAGTTGTTTGCATTTGAAGTGTGAGCGGCAGTGTCTTCAACAGAGGATTTTTTTTTTTTTGCTGTGACCATAGCCATTGTTTTACATTGCTCATCCTGCCATCTTCCCTAGGCTCAGAGGTTGGGCGCTGCCTGTCGCTACAGTATGTTTACAGAAATTGCTTCTTTTAATGTTTTGTAAAGCACATACTAGCCAAAGAAACATACTAAGCACATTCAATGTTGTTTTGTTATTTCTATTTGCAGATCTGTCAAATTGCAAGAGTAAATGGTCATGTGATCTTAACATGGCAGGCCCCATGAGCTCCATAAACAAAATAGCTTTTTGTTTTGTTCAAAAGCAGTCATTTTCTTTCACTTTACTGAGAAAAAAACTACTGAGTGCAACCTAAATTTAGGGACTGGTTCAACTGTACTTTATTGTAGTACCACAAAAATTTGTGCTATCTACATTTTAAAAATAAGAATCATTGATACGCTTCATGCTCATGAATCTCATGCCACCCATATTGCTGAAGCTCCTGTACTCTCCAGGCCTGAAGTACCACATCCTGCCTCTGTAGTGGGGCTGCTCATACATGAGCCAGTGGCCGTCCATCACATGACAGGACTGGCAGTGAGACATGCGGTAACGGTCCATGATGTTGTCACAATCATCCATCATCTCGTACATCTGGCCCATAAAGTTATCCCTCTCGTAAATCCTCATTCTGAAGGATCCTCTGTGCTGCAAAGGTAAGAACAGAAATTTTCAATTTGCGCTAAATTGTTATAAGAGCATTTAGTGAACAGCTCTACTGGGATGAAGTTGTATGTATTATGCTCTTACCATGGGGATCATACGGCAAGATCTGATACAGTCATTCATTCCAAACATAGACATGTAGTCAGCATAGTCACCCCTCCTAAAGAAATACTGATTTCCCATGTAGTTGGGACGGTCATACATCATGAAGCAGCCACTCTCTATTCTGCATGAGTGACAGCGACTCAAGTAGGAGGACATGTCAGCACAGTCGCCCATACACTCATAAGAGCGACCCTGGAAGTTCCTGTCCTCGTAGAAGATGATCTATTTTGGAACACAAGAGAAACAATGAGACACTTAAATTATTAAAAGCAGGATCCTAAAGATGTACTATTGTTTTTATTTTTAAGTATCAGTAGTACTTACCCTGCCCATGATGGTAGTGGTAGTCTTTTAGAGCACTTTCGTACTGGTACACTGACACTCTGCTCATGTTAACCCTTACATTTATACCTGCCCAAACCTAAAGAATATGTGCCTCCTATTGTGAAAACTCCTGACAAAGCAGCATGGTATAGAGGCCCATGGAAAGCTAAAGTGCTTCTGTAATATGTAAATATAACTGAACCTCTTGTTTCTAGGTTTATCAGTCTCAAGTAGCCAGTAGATGGGTTTGCATCTTGGTGTTTCTTTTGTGTTGAATGAACAATCAAGTGAACCTACAGTCACATGACATGTAAGCACACGTGAGCCATTTCTTCCTCTACCAATCCATATATTCATTAAGAATGTTTTTAATCATAAAAAAAAAAAAAAAAAATCCTCTTTACATCTCACCAGAGCTAGAAGATCAACTTGACAAGATTCCAAGCAAATACAGGTATAGATAAAAAAAAAAAAATCTAATTTTATTTCCCTGATACACAAGTCTGTTAAGGGTGTTCATTACTATGCCTAAGAGTAGGTCTTTAAAAGTTTTAAATCTTTAATATTAATCTTTAAATATATATATATACATACATACACACACACACATACACACACGTACACACACACATTTACATATATTTATACACACATATATATGTACTGTATATATTCAATATATGAACTGAAGAAAATGAGGAAATAAAAAATAAAGAAGAGAGTGAGAGTAAAAGGTAAAAAGGTTTTGGAAGATGTAAACCACAAAATAACATAAGGGATAAAATCATTAAAAGTAATTAAGCACATATATTTCAACAGATAACATTAGCTTTTCATTAGCTTGGTGGGAAGAGAAAAATCAGCGTTTTTGATAGAGAATTTAAATTAGAAGAATTGTAGGTAACACTTTATTTTACAGTGTCATTGTTACATATGTCACATGTAGTTACTAGTGTAATAACTATAAATTATGGATAATTACATGCAACTAAACCAAACCAAACCCTAATCCTAAACCTATAGTAAGTACATGTAGTTACTTAACATTACTCAGTACTTAAATGTATAATTACAGTGTAACAAAGACACCTTAAAATAAAGTGTAACCCAATTTTAATTTAAAAAGTTATTTTTTCAAGTAGCATGTTCACAAAAAATACATTTAAAATGAGTTCAAACTAATTACATTGACAAAACCTATTGTTCTGCATCTCAATATGTTTAAACATTATTTTAAATGTTTAATTTTAAATTAATTTTGATTTTGATTAACACTGTATTTGACAAACAAAAACAATTTTTGAAAAACTATTTCAAAATGAAAAAATGTTATTGTGGAGTGTATATAACCTGTAGGTTCAGTCAATATTGTCCACAATGAATGCACTCTAAATGCTTCTATACTGGTCTGCTGAGTCAGGAGGTTGTCCTCAATCTCAATAGCAAGCACACAGTTTTATTCAGTTCGCTTGGGTATAAAAGTAAGGGTGAGACCTGTTAGGAGGACAGAGCAGTGTAAACGGAAGAGCATCCAATAATTAAATAAAAAAATGACTACATCCGGCATGAGCATGTGCAGGGTAAGTAATCACAGGAAAAAATGACAAAATACCTTTTTCTCTCTCTCTCTCTAGAATAATGCAATATTTACTGAAATGCATGCATAGTTCAAAACTCCTAGTAACCTCTTATCTTTAATCTTTTCAGGCCGTCTTCTATGAGGACAGGAACTTCCAGGGTCGCTCTTATGAGTGCACGAGCGACTGTGCTGACATGTCCCCCTACTTGAGTCGCTGTCACTCTTGC
This sequence comes from Ctenopharyngodon idella, assembly GCF_019924925.1. Classification (NCBI taxonomy): domain Eukaryota; kingdom Metazoa; phylum Chordata; class Actinopteri; order Cypriniformes; family Xenocyprididae; genus Ctenopharyngodon; species Ctenopharyngodon idella. Next base: position 11,203,696 of record NC_067228.1, on the reverse strand, counting down.
AGAGTGGAGAGCGGGTGCTTCATGATGTACGATCGTCCCAACTACATGGGAAATCAGTATTTCTTTAGAAGGGGTGACTATGCTGACTACATGTCTATGTTTGGCATGAGCGACTGCATCAGATCTTGCCGTATGATCCCTATGGTAAGAGAACAATACATACTTCACAAAATGCTCTTATAACAGTTTAGCACAATTTTTTAAATTTCTGTTTACACCTTTGCAGCACAGGGGATCCTTCAGAATGAGGATCTACGAGAGAGAGAACTTCATGGGTCAGATGTACGAGATGATGGATGACTGTGACAGCATCATGGACCGTTACCGCATGTCTCACTGCCAGTCCTGTCATGTGATGGACGGCCACTGGCTCATGTATGAGCAGCCCCACTACAGAGGCAAGATGTGGTACTTCAGGCCTGGAGAGTACAGGAGCTTCAGCAATATGGGTGGCATGAGATTCATGAGCATGAGGCGCATCAATGATTCCTTCTATTAAAAAGTAAATTGTATTAATGTGAGAAAATTTGTGTTACTTGGCAATAAAGCACTTCTGAACTACTCTCTGAAATGATCTTTGTTTAGTTTTTAAGCACAGTGAAACGAAATATAGTAAAACATCATCAGCACCGTCGCCTGTGAGTACTTGACTAGGTTGGAAACAGCATTATTTATTAGTCCAAAAAAAAAAAAAAAAAAAAAAAAAAAAAAGACTTTTATAATATTTCTAACAACTTTAGAAATCCTTTGTATGAAATTATGGATCACTCACTGTAGTCATATTGTTTGGTTGATGCAGAACTAAAGGAATTTGACTGAAAACTGTGTTCCACTCTAATCGAATCTTCATTCACTTTGGGTCGAGCAATCTTCAAACATTCAGCTTTACAAAAAGTACTGAATGGATTTTCTGTATACAAAATGGTTGGTCTATAAAATGCCAATGAATTTGACATGAAGTCAACAAGACAGTATGGCTGTATCTTGGTAATGCTTTCACCAATTGAAATAAAATTTTGTAAGTGTCATTGAATTTCATAGTAATTAAAAGGAATATTTGAGGTTTTGTTCTGGCCAAGCTCTATCAACAACAGTATTTGCTGGAAAATATTACCACAGAAAAATACTGACCAGAGTTTGTGTCACACACCTGGGCTCCATTTCTGTGGAATAGGCTATGACCTAGTCAACAGGTCTGGTTCTGGGGCAGATGTGGCCTTTGGCACTGGATCAAGAGCTATAGCAAGCATGGTTGCTGGGTCATGAACTTGGCCATGGTCAATAAAACAAAAACAAAACAAACAAAAAAAAACTACAATGCAGACCCATGGCCTGTTATGGACCCATGGCCCGTAAGATCCAGACTCTGGACCCACACAAATGCAGTAATTGTAGCTGGAGCAGCAAATCTCAGGAGAAAGAGAGTGCTCTGAGGTGAAGCATGAAGTCAAACAGCATTGGCTTGGTTAAATTAAGAGAAACAATCATAGTCCAAAAACAAGACCCAAAAATTGACTGAAGACATAAGAGGGTACTTATAAAAAAAATTATAAAAATGTCTTGTCATCTCTAATCAGTCATTTCTCAATATCCTAGATAGTGTTGTCATGGTACCAAAATTCCAGTAGCCGGTACCAATACCATGAAAATTTTACGGTTCTCGGTACCAATTTCGTTACCACAGCAAAATCTGTTGAAACTATTTTACTATTTTATATAGCCTATTTTAAAAACATATTAAATATGATTTGGGGCATGTGTGTATGTGTGTGTGTGTACATATAGGCTAACTCAATGAAATACATTTTGAAATATATAAAAAAAAAAAAAATGCTCAAACATCCATTTTGTACTGTTGAAAAAACCAGCATATGCTGGTTAAGGTAGGTTTTGAAGCTGGTATGCTGGTTTGAACTGGTTTATGCTGGTCAAGTGCTGGTCCTATGCTGGTGCTGGTCCTAAGCTGGTCCTGGACCAGCATAAACCAGCTCAAACCAGCATACCAGCTTCAAAACCTACCTTACCAGCATATGCTGGTTTTTTCAACAGGGGTAACAGACGTGCGTGTTTATTTTAGCTATTCCATCAGTAAAACAACACACTACAGCCTGTAAAACTATGAAATAAATATCAGTAAATAATGGTAACCTAAATAATAAGAAAGTTAAATATTATTTAAAAACATTCGTTTTTTTATTTCCACACAAAGATGCGTCAAATCACCAGCGTGTGTGAAACGCGCTATACAAATAAACTTGACGCGCCTTATAAAGTCTAATAACAAGCACAAATTGTGTTAAATAGAAATTGAAGTGCAAGCAAAAAAGGTTTCTGTCCTACGGTGTTTTTTCTACTTTACCACAGTAAAGAATGCGAATAGCCTATAATAGGCCTAAATGCGAATGAAAGAAAGAAACGTTTATAATCCCCTTCGTGAGTGAAGATTTGGGAAAAGAAACAGAGATTCCATGTTCAGTGGAATAACTAATGGAATATTGTTAAATTCTCTGCTAATCGGGTGACCAGATCACGATTTGCAAAACAGAATACAAAGCTTAAATGTATGGACTCACGTACCTCTCTCATTCGGCATGAACCAAAATGTTTCCATGGCTGCGATGTCACATTTAATTACTAACCTATTATTTCTTTTGTAAACAAAGCTTTGTGCTTCACTCGTGTCATATTCAAGTAAATACTGGCACAGCCCTATCAGTGGGTACCGAATATACCCGGATTCTCGGTACTACCGGTACTACAGAAATGCGGGTATCGTAACATTTTCAAAATTTCAGTACCGACTTGGTACCGAAGTACCGGTACTTTTGACAACACTAATCCTAGATTTGACTGAAACCTAGATTCGACCAGAAGACAGGAATATCCTCCAACTTCACATCAAAAGGTTAAGGAAACTAGTTTAGTTTTTTTTTTAAGTAAGAAAATATTTAATAATATATAACACATTTGAAATTGAAGCAACTACTGATTGCTCAATCATCAAAAAATGTAGTACCAACCTTTCATTTGAAAGCCACATTTCAAAACATCTGTAAAATCGCATTCTTCCATCTTAAAAATATATCTAAAATACGACATATGCTCTCAATGACAAATGTAGAAAAGTTAGTTCATGCGTTCATGACCTCAAGGCTAGATTATTGTAATGCTCTACTGGGTGGTTGCCCCGCACGCTTAAGAAACAAACTCCATCTGGTCCAAAACTGTCAACACTGCATTGGCTCCTTATTAAACATTGTGTACTTTTGAAAATCTTGCTAATTACTTACAAAGCACTAAACGGTTTAGCTCCTCAGTACATGAGTGAAATCTTAACGCATTATAGTCCTATCTCAAATTTCTGGCCAGTTGATAGTACCTTGAATATCAAAATCAACTGCAGGTGGTAGATCATTTTCCTATTTAGCACCCAAACTCTGGAATAGTCTTCCTAGCATTGTTCGCAGACACACTCTGTGAGTTTAATCTGGACTAAAAACACATCTCTAACCTGGCATACACAACACATTATCAATTTTTATTTTGAACCAGTTTAATGATTGTTAGGCTGCATAAATTAGGTCAACCGGAACCGGGAACACTTCCCATAACATCTGATGTACTTGTTACACCATAAGAAGAATGGCATCTATGCTAATATAAGTCTCTCTGTTTATCCCAAGATTACCGCAGTCAGCCAGATCCGGGTAGTAACCAGATCAGATGGAGGACCTGCACCTAGACATGACCACATCGCAGCCCTAAAGTGTCAGCAGAGATCATGTCAACTAGACAATCCCCTGTGAGGGTCGCATTGACAAGATCCTCAGCAAAACCCATCACCATATCAGCGTGATGAACCCGATCTTCAACCAGATGGAACTGGATTAAATATTCTGAAAGCTCCGAGATTGGCTCCGATCCCAATCTGACGCCTGAATCATAATCTTACAGCATCCGTTTGTTGGCCAGAGGAGAACTGGCCCCCTGACTGAGCCTGGTTTCTCCAAAGGTTTTTTTCTCCATTCTGTCACCTGATGGAGTCTGGCTTGCTAAGTTGGCGACACCTACTATTCAACAATATTATACAGATGAATATATATAGATGAAATGCACTAAATTAATAACTGATGCTTTTCACAATGGAACTAAATCAACACTGAACTGACTCAAGCTAAACAATGACACTATTTTCCTCTAGAGCTACTGTACAGCCGAAACAAACTTTGTTGCATAATTTTACTGTTATCACTGTAAAGCTGCTTCGAAAACAATCTGTATTGTAAAAAGCGCTATATAAATAAAGATGACTTGACTAGTAAATTTATATCCATGTCTCTCCCTCTCTTTGTAAAATATTACATATACCATGTCAACAAGATCAACAGCACCAATCAATTCTCAGAACTGCAAACTATCAAATGTTCTACTTTCTAAAGGCTGAAACCTCTAAATTCTATGGACAAATTTTAAATATTTGATTAGATGCTTTCTTAAAAGCAATATCAGAATTTCAATATCTGCTATAAGAGTTCTAGCAACAGTCACTCCTAACTCTGTTGCAAGCTAAAAGAAAAAAAAATGTTGTATTAAAGTCAGTTGAATATTCATGGTTGCAATAATTTTTCCTATGTTGATAAAAAAAAAAAAAAAAAAGAGTTATACAAATTTTATAGACATGAAATGTTATGCAGCATTACATTGCACCAACACCAAGCCTCAGATGAATAGGAAAAAAAATCTGTCAGTGTAAATAAGTAGAAAGAAAAACGTATGATTTGGTATCCAATGCAACTATACATTTAAGAAAAATATGTTTTAGAAAAAAGTTTACCAAAAGTTCAAAGTGAAAAATGTAGTGCGACATACAGTAACTTGGAATAATGTTTTAAAAGAAAACAACGGTTTATGTAGTTTACATTAAAATGAAACAATGATAAAAAAAAAACCTTCCTCCACAAGCCCAGGTTACACAAGCATATTTGGTTTGAGCTTCATTTTGGCTGTTTAAAATGCTTTCTTGTCATTGGAATTGCTTTACAAGCAGAAATTTCTAATATTCTCCACCACAAGGCTTGAAATAATAACCCTTTCAGGTCTGTAGTACCAAACTGTACCACTCACTACACCATGCAGCTGACTAAGGCCAATTTAAACAATAGGAATACAAATTCTTTGGGAGTCCATATAGTATAAATAAGGCAGCAGGCTGTCGTTACAGTAGCAAGTTTGGAATAACCACCACCGCAATCATGCACGGAAAGGTAAGCCTTAATTCTTATCTTATTAAAAACATGATTTATTTGCTTTTCTGATTTATAATTGTATCTCAGCACAAATCGATAGAGAAAAAAAACACTGCAATTCAAATGCAACAAATTAGTTTTGAAAAGTCAACTGGATATTATATTGGGTGACGTTTCATATAGTATTGATAAATAATAATTAAGTCGATGCTGAACATTTTTTGTTTGTCACAGGTCATCTTCTACGAGGACAAGAACTTCCAGGGTCGCTCTTATGAGTGCATGAGCGACTGTGCTGACATGTCCTCCTACCTGAGCCGCTGTCACTCATGCAGAATAGAGAGTGGCTGCTTCATGATGTATGACCGTCCCAACTACATGGGAAATCAGTATTTCTTCAGGAGGGGCGAGTACGCTGATTACATGTCTATGTTTGGCATGAGCGACTGCATCAGGTCCTGCCGTATGATCCCCATGGTGAGTTCCACGAATATTTTACATTTGTAAAAACTTAAAAAAAAAAAAATATATATATATACATTTTTTTAAATCCTTTTGCACAAAAAGCATAGACAATACTTTCAGAAAGCAAATTCATTAAAACGAATGAACCTAAACCTACCGGCTGACAACTTTTTCACTACAGTACAGGGGATCCTACAGAATGAGGATCTACGAGAGGGAGAACTTCATGGGTCAGATGTACGAGCTGACAGATGACTGTGACAACATCATGGACCGTTACCGCATGTCTCACTGCCAGTCCTGTCATGTGATGGACGGCCACTGGCTCATGTATGAGCAGCCCCACTACAGAGGCAGGATGTGGTACTTCAGGCCTGGAGAGTACAGGAGCTTCAGCAATATGGGTGGCATGAGATTCATGAGCATGAGGCGTATCATGGACTCCTGGTATTAATGTTCAAATGTTTCAATAAAATAACTTCTATTTAAGGCTAAATATTGTGTTTTGAACAATCTTTAATGCCAGTATTTCATTTGTATTAATGAGTAATCCACATAAAAATATCCTATGGATATAATTAAACTTGAAAATAACATAAAACTAAAAATAATATTATTAACGAAAATGTCAGATTTCTTACGACACAACTGTCTGACCAATGGCTTGTATGATCAAGCAAGACATAAAAGTTGAACCCAGCTGAAGAATATTTATTAAAACAATTCTGAGATTAACTTTGGATCAAAGCTGACATGGCGATAAATTTGGCGATTTCACAAACCGATTGCAATTTAATGACATAAAACCGTAAAAAGTCTCCATCAACACCCATGTAAACAGTATACAGATTTTGTGCTTTGTTCTGCCTTGTAACTTCACACATCTTTATTTAGAGCAAGTTGTCTCAATTCAAACGAGCCCACACACAACATAACGATGCATAGATCTTGAGAAAATCCCCACAGAGTGACATTACATGCTGCTTGGCTAAAGCTATTGGACTTCCGGGATCTGATCGCATCACAATCATGACACAGTGTTTTCCAACGTCATTTGAAAGTTCGTCATTTGGAGCACGACTGGATTGGATTGGATTGATCGCTCAGGTTGACAGGTCTTGATTTACTGTGCCCAGCTGAAACAGCACTGGAAGATCATCGCTTATCAACCAGGATCTTAATTATTTCTTGCTTAGTTGGGGACACTTAATATTCAACAATATTGTGGCTGCATTGACACCATTGTATACGAACTGAACTGAGCTGGACAATGACATCACTGTTTTCTCCAGAGCTGCCTTATAGATAAATGAACTAAGTTAATAACTTTATTACAAAACGAAAATGAATCAACACTAAACTTACTTAACCTGGACTAGAGTTGTCAAAAGTATCGACTTCGGTATCTAGTCTGTACTGACACTTTAAAAATGTGACGCTTTGAGCGCTGTTGAGCGGATTCGTAAACACCTCTGTGTTCACGGCTCATCGGATATGTCTGTGATTGGCTTCAACGATCGACGCTGTAAAAACTTTGTAAATAGTCATCAATGAAGCTCTTCACCAAGCGCTTACACAGAAAGCAGGCGTCTATCTCGGACTAGTCCGCTGACTTGACTTGATTAAAAGGTCAATGTTCAATTAAAAATGAGATCAGTGTTTCACATTATTTACCGCCTCAGTTTCATAATGAACCAAAAATATTTTACGCTTCTCACAATAACATAACAGGTCTCTAACATGACAAAGCACGTGTCAAACGAACTAAAGTCAAAAGCACGATATGGCTTAGTGCCCTTGTGAAATCCCAAAAGGCTGCGTATTATAGTCTGTTGCACTGCATGTTTCAAAGCGAAGTGCACTCCTCACATGCCCTTATGAAAAAGAAGTTTAGTGTGCTATTGGTATACTTCTTTTAAACTAAAAATAAGAAAGTGCACTATCAGTTTACTTTTTATGTACTTCTCAGAAATATACTTTATGTACTTCTCAGAAATATACTTAAAATTGCACTTAAGTATACTTGACTTGTACTGACAGATAAGTGTAAGTATATTCGGCCTATACATGTACTCAATCTTTAGTAAAGGAAATAACCAGTTTAATGACTGTAAAGGAAATAACCAGTGACAGACACAAGGTCGAATCAAACAGCACGTGGTTTCTGGGTTCAGTTTCTGAAAGTGCTAATGAGGATGAGTGGCATGTGAAGAAACCAATGAATGGCACTTCTGTAAAGTTCAAGATTGATACTGGTGCAAAATCACAGTCATGTCTGAGCAAACATTCTTGAACCTACCTAGTCACCCTCAACTTATCAGAACACTTGCAGACATCAGGAGTCCGGGTGGCAAACTGGACTGCATCGGCAAATTCTTAGCCTGTATGGAAAGAAAAGGACATCAGTTTCTGGACATGTTGCAAGGCCCATATACTAATAATCTCCTTAGCCGCAAAACTGCTTGTGAAATAAAACTGGTGAGCAGAGTTAACACAATTAGTTCAGAAGATGATGTTTTTGGAGACCTTTTAAATTGTGAACCAATCAAAATTGAGTTCAGACAGGATGCCAAACCATACAGTCTCTCTATGCCCTGTCAAGTTCCCTTTCCTTTACTGCCAAAAGTGGTAGGGGCTGCTTCAAATTGATTCTCAATCAATGAACAGCGCACATTTATGCCAAGCGATTGCTAATGAACTCAAGTTGATGAATTATGACAATGTCAGCTTTATGGCCTTTATATAATATATATTTTTATATATATTATATACTTTATATAATAATTATATTTTAATTTTAGACGATTGTATATGAATATGAATGATCAGCCCGCAATTGTGTAGACATTTCAAAATAAGAGTCCCGGTATATTTGGGGCTTGTTTATAATTAAAAGTCACAAGCCAAGTTTTTTTTTCTTCTTCTGGGCATAATTGGTATTTTGGTTACACAATAAATTGTATTTAATTTGATTTCCATTTAATTCATAGTAAATTATTGTAGTCTCCCCCACAGAAAGAAAAGACTAAGAACATTATTTGATACATATTCATTATATAAATTTTACTAGTAAAATTAGTGTCCCATTCACTGAGAGAGACACTATATGACATAGCAAGGAGAGCATATGAAAAGGATAACCATTTAAATGCTGTAATTTTGCATAATTTACAATGCTTAGTAATACATAATATTAGTATGTAATTAAATGTAACAGTATGCTATGTAATTAAAATTAATTTCAATAAATAAAAATACTGTTAAAAATCACAAATTATTTGTTTGTCACATGCAGTAGATCATTTCTGTGCCGTGGGTAATAGGAGGATTTTTCACCCGGCTACCACCGCAAGTATATTTCAAACCTGTGGGAAGCACTGATATATATATATATATATATATATATATATATATATATAGGGAAATAAAATTTCTCATATCATGGTCATATTGCCCACTCGTCCCGTATTTCACCATGAGAAATCTGGTTAACCTAGGTTGTTTACATTGGTTCACAGTGTTATGTTGTAAACATTTGTTTTGTAATATTTGCTTAGCACTTTTTGAAAGGCAGGTTAAAAAAGACCTGATGTTAATTTTTTATTATGACTTTGGTAATTATGCCCTTTGAAGGTTATTGGACACTGTGAAATATGTGCTTTAAAGGATTAGTTCACTTCTGAATTAAAATTTCCAGATAATTTACTCACCCACATGTCATCCAAGATGTTCATGTCTTTCTTTCTTCAGCCGAAAAGAAATTAAGGTTTTGATGAAAACATTCCAGGATTATTCTCCTTATAGTGAACTTCAATGGACTCCACTGTTGAAGGCCAAAATTCAACTTACAGAACGAATGCGGCGCCAGTTCCGTTTTTTCTGTAAGTAGAATAGGAAAGGCGTAGGACATACAGCGTAAGCTTTTTGAAGAATACGGAAGACGGAAGCACTCGCAAGACAATCATTTGTGTTTATAAAGCATATACATTTGAATTTTTTTGAAAATGACCGATCGTTTCGCTAGATAAGACCCTTATTCCTCGTCTGGTATCGTTTAAAGCCCTTTGAAGCTGCACTAAAATTGTAATTTTGACCTTCAAAAGTGGAGTCCATTGAAGTCCACTATAAGGAGAATAATCCTGGAATGTTTTCATCAAAAACCTTCATTTCTTTTCAACTGAAGAAAGAAAGACATGCACATCTTGCATGACATGGGGGTGAGTAAATTATCAGGAAATTTTCATTCAGAAGTGAACTAATCCTTTAAGTTTGTGATAAGCACATACAAAACATTACTTTTTTCATTGGAGTAATAATAAAGAAGCTGTCCTACATTCATTAGTCTCACTGTGTTGTGCTTGGAAAACTGCCACATCACCCCCAAAAAAAAAAAAAAAAATAGAAATTAATAAATGTAATAAAGGTAACGGTATCGGCGAGTACCATAAAAAAAATATTGGTACTCGTACTCGGTCCTTAAAAAATGGTATCGGTGCATCCCTAGACAGAATAGTTATTCCAGGTTCACAGAGACAAGAGGTGTTACTGTACGTCAACTTCACACAGGCCATCACGGTCTCACTGAATGCAGGGAAAGAGCCAACATGTCGGTATGGTGTCCTGGTATTGGCAAAGACATCACAAAAATAGTGGCGAAGTGAGTTTTGCCAAGTCAACAAGCCCACACAAAAGAGAGCCCCTGATGGTTACATCTCTTCCCAATGGTCCATGGCAAAAGATTGAGGCGGACATCTGTGAACTAGATGGCAAGAAATACCTAATAGTCGTGGACTATTATTCTCGCAATACCAAGATTGCACAACTACAAGGCATCACAAGCCAGCAGGTAATTACACATCTGACTAAACAAACATGTTTGTTCGATGGGGGATCCCATATGAACTTGTGACAGACAATGCTACTCAGTTCACAGCCACTGAGTTTGCAGAGTTTAAAACGACATACAATTTCACTCACACTACTTCCAGTCCTCACTATCCGCAGGCTAACGGTGCCGCCGAAAGGAGTGTTGCTATTGCAAAGCGAATGCTCAGACAGCCAGATTAACAGCTAGCTCTTATGAGCTATCGTTCTACACCTATCGGTGCCACTGGACTAAGCCCAGCTAAACTCATGATCGGACGCCAGATCAGAACAACAGTTCAGATGCTGCCAAAGAACCTGCTACCAAGTCCAATTGACTATGAACAAGTCAGGAGGAAGGACAAACAAACCAAACAGGCATACCAGTACTTCTACAACCGACGCTACTCAGCATGCAGTGTACTTGACTTACATCCAGGACAAAGAGTGAAAGTCAAGTTGGATAGAGAAAAAAGATGGAAAACGTCAGCGACAGTCGTCGGAAAAGCTCATGAACCCAGTTCATACGCTGTACAGACAAAGGAAGGTACAATCTCTCATCGGAACCGGAGACACTGGATCCAGAGTGTTCCGGAGACACCAGAAACACGCGCCAGACAGATTGTACATGGAAACAGTGAATTAACTGATGGACCCTCTCTTGAAACTGATATGAAAATGATTTGAGTCAACTTAAGTCCAGATACAAGTCAATGCAAAGACTTCTTAATCTGTTCAAACTGGACACTCTCAAAGTGCACCGGATTGATGCATTTAACTTTAAAATGTACAAAATACTCACCCCAGAGTCTAACAAAATACTATACTGCACTTTCTTTTCTTCAAACTGTGAGCTTTTGCACTGGCCTACTTTTGCACATCCTGCACTAATGTATGTCTCTATATTTTTATTTTTTGTAAATTGTTTATATTTTTATATTTATGCTCTTAGTTTTTATAGCTTTATAGTTTCTTTATATTTATGCTTTTCATTTCATGCTTTTCTCTTTCACTTTCTTACTTTCTTACCATCTTACAAATTTTATTAATATTATTTTATTGTTCGTATTTTACTGTTATTGCTAAACACCAGTACACCAAGACAAATTCCTTGTACATGTAAACCCACAGTACTTGGCAATAAAGTTGATTCTGATATCCTGCGGGAAACACTACAGGTAATGTGCATCATTAAAAACCAGGTCAGAACTTAAGTAAACTAAAGTAGGATGAATGGGAAACCGTAACAAATATAATTGTTAATGTTTCCATTTGCTCCAAAAACAAAAGAATAAAAATAATCACTTTTGCATGTCCATGAATTTACAAAAAAAAAAGAAAAGAAAAAAAAAGACAGATTATTGCAGTACGAAAATAAAAAGATTTTGCAAATGTACAGTCAATCCCTCAGCAGCTGTATTTCAAACCACCTCACACCTATATGTTAACTAGCTTTCTATAATTTAGTGTCATTGTAGTAAAACAAAAACAAAAAAAACAAAAAAAATATTGTGATAAAATACTTTACCGGTTTCACAGAAAAAAGCTTAAACCTAGCCCCAGACTACAATGCACTTTTTCCTCATAAAACTGCATCTTATAATGAAACAACATTTAGGAATATTCCCGTTCTGCACTTTTCAAGAAAAAACCATATATAATTTTAGGTCAATGGGCCTCACCTCACAAACCTATGTCTAGGCTTTGAATGGTAACATTAGAGGTTTCTATGTCATGTTGCTCAGTCAGGCAGAACAACAGGCTTACGTATTCTTCGTGGGTTTAGCAAGGTATAAAGAAAAAAAAAATATATATATATATATATATTTGAACTTGTGCAGTCCTGAGACAAATCGAAACAATCACTATACCGGCAAAGTAAATTAAATCTAAAGTCTGTTTTACAGATTTATTTTAATTTTAGACTGTGGCCTTCATACAGTATTGTTGCTTAATACAATTTTTCATTTAAGATTATTTCGTATGAGGACAGGAACTTCAAAGTCACTCATTATTTTGTATTTATCACGCAATACATCAGAATCACAATTCAAACATTCATGAACAAGAGGTTAATTAGCAGACTGTTGTCTTTCACGAGGTGACAAAAAAATAATTTTGCCTGCTGCCAAATGATACAAATGCCTATTGTTGTTCATCAGCTGACCACTCTTTCAATAAAGCAAAAAGCTGACATCTGAAGTTAATTGATGTCACTGACAATGTCTCTTTTCCTAAAGTATATAAAAGGATACCAGTAGCCCTCTCTCAGTACTGAACTGGGACAACAGTGATTCAACACAATGGGGAAGGTGAGGCTTTTGTATATCTTTGTCTCACTGAATTTTTGCAATGTTAATAAACAATGTCATCTGCACAAATGCTGGAAGGGGGTGTTTTAGCTGTGAGAGTTTAATGTGTGTCTGTGTGAATGCAACAACAAAATAAAACAACAAAAATCTATTACAGATCATCTTCTATGAAGACAAGAACTTCCAGGGAAGTTCCTACGAGTGCAGCAGTGACTGCGCTGACCTTCACTCTCATTTCAGTCGCTGTAACTCTATTCGGGTTGAAAGTGGAAACTGGATGGTATATGAGCGGCCACACTTTATGGGTTACCAGTACTTTCTGCGCCAGGGCGAGTATGCTGACTACCAACGATGGATGGGTTTTAATGATTGTGTCAGATCCTGTCGAATGATACCCCAAGTGAGCACTCCACTTTTACTTACAGTTCTAAATCTTACAGTATGCTTGGCCTATACATTTTAGCATTACAGTTAATGGTGATGTTTAAATAAATGTGTTTTTGCCCCATAGCACCAGGGATCCTACAAAATGATGATCTATGAACGTTCAAACTTTGGTGGTCAGATGATGGAGTTCACTGACGACTGTCCATCCCTTTATGACCACTTCCATTACAACGATATCCATTCTTGTAATGTTCAAGATGGATACTGGATCTTTTATGAGCACCCTAATTACAGAGGCAGACAATATCTCCTGAGACCTGGCGAATACAGAAGGTACAATGACTGGGGTGCCATGAGCTCAAGAGTTGGTTCTTTTAGACGTATTACCTTCTAAAACTAAAAGGCAAGAAGATCTGGAATGAAAGAAACTATACGATAAACCTTCTCTTTTCTGACATTAATATTGGAATATAAAATAAAATAAACATGTTTATAACATGTGACGAAGTGACACAAATGTATAAGTATTTAGGTTATATGATCTTCCTGCTGTAATTCCAGATGCCAATCAGTTTTAAGAAAAACAGGGGCAGTTGGTTTAAAATCTACCTACTTTAAGAATATTTTGACATCAATTGTGTTTTAAAGGGTTGGTAGACTGATATAGTTTCTGCCCTATATACTGAATACAAAGCTGTAACTATTTATTGTATTTTACCATTCTTCTTATGTTTTGTCAGAATGTACTTTCACCCTGCATATAGTTGATTTCTAGAAACTGCAAATCATTTTTGTTTACACATCAAAGTAAATGTTGGTAAAACAACCTGTTCTCATTTCTAATTTATTCTCAAATAAAGCAGAGTTTACGAAAAGAAACGCTGTATTATTTACAGCACTCTCCACAGCAACACATCCAAAGCAGCAACTCCATGACAAAATGAAAAACTGACAAGATTCAGATGAACATGCAAACGTTGGATAAATGGAAACATAATAACTGAGTAGAAAGCTGTGGGATTATAGGAGCCAAGGGGGCTTTTACTGTCACTGACAGTAAAAATCAGTGCAGTCATGTATTATTTGTATATGTAACTTTATAGAACAGAACACCACAAGTCTTCACCTGGTACTAACCTCTTGCCTGTTCCTCACCAAAAGCCTCCACTCGTCGAACACGCTCTCATAAGAAAACTCTAAAACACTAGTCTCTAGTGACTTCTATACTCATCAACCAACATTCTAACTTCACTCAGGTCTGTACCAAAAGTCTCTACTGATACAAGTCTCTACAACAGTCTCTACTGCCGACATGTCATAAGACATTTATAGGCAACTTTAACCATAAATTAACCATGTCCATCAGTCTCATCCACTAAGTTTATGTGCAGATGAGGTCACTACTGTGACCATATTGTAGAAAAGCACACAACAATTTAAACAGTGTGAACTCTTTAATGCTGAAATAGATAAACACTGAATAGACAGGTCTTTAGAAGACAGAAAAACTATCCATCACTAAAATTTAAAAAAAGAAAATAACTGACTAGGACAATTAATAAAAAGATAAACAAATCTTTCTTCCTGTACATTAAAAAAATCTCTTAATCCATTCTGTATGTATCTGTAAACAATTATTCATAAAATCTATTTGCACTGTTTCTAAATTTGATGTCATTCCATCAGAAATTATTTATAAACACACAGATTAAAACATCTTCCTTTTCACCTCTACTTTTGACTGTTTTTGCTGGATCTTTTTTATTATTTGCTTCATAATTTCAAGAGTGTCCTTCACATTGACACAGCCCATCAGTCCAAATGTAAGTACCTGTTTTAAAACATGGTCTGTCAATATAAAAAGCTTTTAACACTAGCATATTCTATAACTCCTATTTGAGAATGCCATTAAGAAAAGTATTATTGCATAAAATATTTGGTGGATTATCACATCAAAAGCACATCTCCCCATTTGAAATGAAATATAGCGCTGAAAAGATGTAGGTGTAATAATGCATAGCGGAAATTTTTTTATATATATATATTTTTTTTTAAAGTGACATTTCCACTGTGGATAAAAAAATGGATCATGATATTACAAGCAGGGTTTTTCCGAGTCTTTAACCAGCAAAATGTTTGAACAGCAGAGGGAGTAGTAAACATAGGTTTAATTCATCACAGGTACAGAGTCGATTTCTGATTTGAAACTTTTTTTTCTTGCACTTTAATGAACAATACTTTGTTACATTTTACAAAAAAAAGAAAAGATTTGTTTCAGAAGCAATAAAAAGAAGCTATTTTTTGTTTACAGTGTCATGAGAGTACTGAATCATGAACACAATATTGTCTATTGAACTGAATCATGGCACATGTATGGTTACACCTATTAAAACACAATCACATTAAGACTTTCAAGTGGCATATGCAAAAATGTATAACAGATCGTCTTACCCAGCAACAAGAAAGCCCCTTTTCTGTAATTAGTTGCCTTTTATTGCATGATGATCAGTGTCATCATATTCAAGCAGGAATCAGTTTAATATCTGGAGAAAAAAAAAATGTTATTCAAAATAAATTCTGATTTATTTTTCAAATGTGCATGCTCATTATTTCTGTAAAATAACTAATGGCACGATGACGATGTCATCCTCTATCAAAAAGAAACTGAGTGTCTATTTACACTAAGTGCAAACAGCGTCCCTTGTTGGCAAATGCTATTTACACTAGCTCCGCCCACCTATGTCTGGTTGGGCCACTCAAGTTTTAAAAAAGATGCACACAATTCAACATCTTAAGCGGTGCAGCAGTAGCAAGAAAGGCTTGCTAACCAGGCTTAACGCAATCGACGCGGGTTCAAATCCGCCTTTTGCCAAGCATGCATTTATTTTCAATAAAAATGAAAATAATGTTCTAAAAGTGGAAATAAACTGCGAGTGTTTAATAATATCAAAAGTGTTTATTGTGTAGGGTTAGGGGAAGCAATGAGTAAACATAACATCATCCAGCAAAACTCTGTAGTCCATTGCATGTGAGAAATGCAGTATACGCAAATTTGGATTAACGAAACTGGTTTTCACATACAACAAAACCTACCTTTGCCACATTTTGCATTGATGTCATCAACAGCCTTTTATCAGTACTGGAACACAGGCCACTAGGGCTGTGTATCGGCAACAAAGTCACAATACGATACATATCCAGATACAAAGGCCAAATCTGGCCCACATCTGCCACACGTGGTATGATGATCTGGGCCACATGTGGCGTGGAATGATGCCACTTGGGCGGACCGCTCCTGTTTACCAGATCTGAGCCACAAGCCGGCCATAGCAATGCCACATGTCAGCCAAGAGCAAAGAAATAAACAAGAACTGGACCTTATCTGAGCCACAAAATCTTTATATATTACTAGAATCATCTTAGCATTAACAAGACTGTTAACAAACAGAATCACTGAAGAAAAGAAGAGAACAGAAAATAGAGACAAACAGAAACACAAGGGCTACAACTGACTTCAGCCACAGCCTTAGATGAAATCAACTGAAGATAAAAGACAATAAATCTCTCCAGATCTCAGCAGAGGAACAAACAACTCCACAAACAGCATTACAGCTTCACATATTACTAACCAGATTTACTTTATTTCTGTCATTCATCTACAGAAGTTCTTATTGAGAATTAACAGAAGTTTAACGCTCATGTTTGTTTCATTTGAAGTCACCATAATGGTGATTGGTGTTTCTATTAGTTGGCTCTAATAATACATTTGTCATCTTTGGCTGCTGTGACACTGTGTTTGTCAAACACATTTGCAATAGCAAAAAAAGCCAAGATGAGATCAGATGATGATTTTTAGCTATTGAAGGTTTTATAATCATCGTGAAATAGCCTGAATCACTGATGTCATTTGAATATAATAATTGTGTTTTGCCATTAATACATCTAAATTACAATCCCTGTTTTATGAGATCTCACTGTATTGCTGAAATCAGTTAGAAAATTGAAGATAAAAAAAATGAGCAGAAAACTACAATGACAAACAGATATGAGCAATCAGCGTATGAATCTCAACAATAGTGAAAACAAAATAATTAGACAATCAGATCAACTCTGGACATCACAAAAAGCTACTAAAAGACAGAACAAAAACCACAGCAAAAAATAAAAACAAATAGTTAGAATTAAAGAAAATAATAGGACAATTCAGCTGCATAATTTATTCATGCTGTGATGTATGCTGGGAGTTTTGTACTATTGTTCCCAGCATGCATTGTGGCATGACTCTTCTGATTGTCACCATTGTTGAGATTCATATGCTGATTCTTGATGTCTTTGTGTGTCATCATTAGAATCCTGATTGTGTCATCATCTTTTTTCTTTTTTATATATATGTATATAAAATCTTTAACTGTTTTCTGCTATAAAGCATGATTTCATGTTGCAGTAACAGTGTTTATAACATCAAAAGACAGCCCGATAAAGAGTTGTAAATATCAAACATGTTTGATATTTACGATTCAAGATCAGGGACGCTAAGGTGGCTACTTGTATGGCATATGCAATACTGCGTTTTAAGTCATTTGCGTGGATCCATGTGAATGGGAATTTTTGATAACATTTTGATAACATTGTCATCTGTACAAAGAAAAAACTTTTCTGTTTTTAGTACATTGTTGTCGTGTAAACATACCTTTAGTGTTAGTTTTTCTCTTGCGGCTGAAATTGTGTTAGCTGTGGCAAAATTAGCAAGGGAAAATGTGGTCAGGTGATGTTGACAACTTGATGATGAAGCGGTTGTCATCATCTAGTGGTCTAATCCTAGTGTTTTTGTTTGTTTGTTTGTTTTTTTGATCATGTAGATGTAATGCAGTTACTTTCAACTTAATAATAGTCTGTTATAGAATGCATTGTGGCATGAAGCATGTCACCATTGTTGAGATTTATATTTCTACATAAGGGGGTCTATGGTTGGAAAGATGCTTGAGAAGCCCTGCAGTGGTCAACCGGAAGCTTTCACCTGCATACTCACAGAAGCTATGCAGGGTTGAGCCTGGTCTATATCTGGATGCGAGAAGAGGTGCAAAAATGATTCACTGTTTCAAAGCATTTGAAACACCACACACTGGTGACCCCTGCTGGTCAGAACAAAAACTTTCACCAAATGTGCATGAAAACACTTTTTACAAAAAATAATAAAATGAAATAAAAATAGATTAATAATAATAATAAAACACTAATCCATGCATCACCAGAAGTGTATATGTGTATTTGATTTTCAAAGTATTTGCTATCTGAACAAAATTTCATGGAGATATATATTCACATTTCATTTTCACAACACACTTTACAAAAAAACATGGTCAGAGATTAACATTTGCTCTGTATAAACCCTCTGGGTTCTACTCACACCCCCTCTGAGTGGGACTTGAACCCAGGCTGCCGGCATAGGAAGCGGGCACACTAACAAGGAGGCTAAACCCCTGGGTATACTTCGTTTTTTTTTTTACGGTTGTATGCACAGCCTTGGAAAGTATACTTCATTTGACTCGTACGCATACACAGGCGTTCGATGCATGTGCAGTTTTGAGCAATTTCTCGCAACGAGTTACAACCCATGTAAACATCTTTTTATTCTTTCATGCTAAAGTTGTATAAATAAGAGTACTTTCTAACCTCTTCGCACAGTCTTAGGCCTCCATCGTCGCTGTAGCTTGCGTGCATGCTTTCCAGTCTGTTCTGTTTATGCAGTTTTTCTTTGACTACCTTGTGAATCGATGCCCCAGGGCACAGTTGCCACCTTGTGGATAAACTAATTACTGCAAAAAAATTAAATGCGCATGTGCGACCTGTGAGTACAAGTAGGCGCGGTTACAAAAAAATTGACGGTGCTCGTACTCCTCTGATTACAAAATTCACGTCACGCACACTGTACGCTTACCCTCACATACGCGTAAAAAGTGAACTATACTTTGGGCTTAAAGACCACAGTCTCTAACATCCTTTGCTAGTGTGCCTCTTGAGGTCAGGGAGAAAGGTTTACCTGTATAGTTCGCTACTATGTGGTCTTCATTACTATGGCGGGCCGGAAGGTCCAAAAATATGGCTACCGACTTGTCGCGGGAATTCACTATACAATTGCCAGTAGCCACTGAGTTTACCACTGATAGGCCGGCGGTGCATCTGTATACACACTCTCCTCACGCAGCGAACGACTCACTTTCCTCACGCAGCTGACCACTGACTCTCCTCAGCTGGCGACTCACTTTCCTCACGCAGCAATTGACTCTCTCACGTTTCTTTTCAAATACTGTGATGGTGCAATAACTAACAACATCTAGTAAAGTTTTTTGTGTTGTAAATGTAATTTATTCTGAAGCAATATTCCCATCAGTGTTCTGTAAACTGTTACTGTTAAGATGTAAACTGTTAATCATCAGATTTGTATATGCTCCCTTAAAGGGATAGGTCAATCAAAAATAAAAATTCTGTCATCATTGACTTACCTTCTAGTTGTTCCGAACCTGTATGAGTTTCTTTCCTCTGTTAAGCTAAAAATATATTTTGAATGTCAGTAAACAGACAGCTGACTGAAGCGAGTGACTTTCATAGTAGGAAAAAAAAAAATACTATGGAAGTCACTGGCTACCATCAACTGTCTGGTTACTGACATTCTTCAAAATATCATCCTTTTTAGTTCAACAGAAGAAAGAAACTCATATAGGTTTGGAACAACTAGAGTGTAAGTCAATGATGACAGAATTATCATTTAGGTTTAACTATCCCTTGAAATTGATTGTCATGGCATTTTTTTTTTTTTTTTACCTTTATAAAAAGGTCATTTTCCCCTAACCTCAATTTCATGTTAATTAGAATAACTCACTGTAGGGCTTTTACCATTATTTTTTCCAAGGCAGAGGAAACAGAATCTGCATCAGAAGTGGTATTTGCCACTTTGGTATTTGCATGTATAAAATTGAATAAATCACTTTTGTGTTTTGTTTTTGGGTTTGATGGATCTGAATTTGCTTGATTCATGCAACCCAGTATAGAACTGTGTAATGTGTATTATGTACTATGAAAAAAGGCTCATTCTGAAATGCTTAAGAAAAAAACAAGAACAACAAAAAACATTTTATTTCATTTTTATGAGCATTTGAAAAAAAAAAAAAATATATATATATATATATATATATATATATATATATACATATAAAACACAAAAATGATAAACTTTACTAGATGTAGTTAGTTATTGCACCATCACAGTATTTGAAAAGAAACGTGAGGAGAGTCAATCGCCGACTGAGGAGAGTCAGTGGTCCGCTGCGGAAAGTGAGTCGCCGGCTGCGTGACGAAAGTGAGTCGTCCGCTGCATGAGGAAAGTGAGTCGTTCGCTGTTTGAGGAAAGTGAGTCGCCAGCTGAGGAAAGTGAGTCGTTCGCTGCGGAAAGTGAGTCGCCGGCTGCGTGAGGAGAGTGAGTCGCCGGCTGCGTGAGGAGAGTGTGTATACAGATGCACCGCCGGCCTATCAGTGGTAAACTCAGTGGCTACTGGCAACTGTATAGTGAATTCCCGCGACAAGTCGGTAGCCATATTTTTGGACCTTCCGGCCCACCATACATTACACTCACCCCCTTAAACCTCACTTCCATCCGGGTCATGACACTAACATAACCCCACCCAGTCCTAACTGCCCCGCCCTGAGCGGACTCAAACGTGAATCACCAGCATGGGAGGCGGGCACGCAAGAAAACTGACAACATCTCGTAATCGAACATAACCGACCAACATTAAGATCTCGTAACTGAACAAAACTGACCATCATTGAGATTTTGGGGGGAAAAAATCCATCATTGAGATCTCATCACAGAATAAAACTGACTGTCAATGAAATTTCAAAAGTGACCATCATTGATATCTCGTAGAGGAATAAAACCGACCATCATTTACATCTTGTAATGGAACAAAACCAACTGTCATTAATATCTTGTAAAAAAGAACAACATACTTTATTGAAATCTCATAACTGAACAAAACTGACTGACATTGAAAACCGACTGTCATTGAAATCTTGTAATGGAACAAAAAACTGTCATTGAGATCTCGTAACGAACAAAACTGACTGTCTTTGAAATCTTGTGTGGATTCACGTCTCCGCCAGCAAGAGCGTCTAAGTGATAGGAAGTCATTCATTTTCAATGTGAACCGGCGGCAAGCTCAGGCGAACAGCGGCATGGTGCATCTTGGGCGGTGTGGGCATTGAGGAGAGTTAAAGTCAGGTCAACTTTATGGTATGACCCATGATGCGGTTCGGCGGCAACCAATCAGAATGTAGAGGTCCTCCGTTTGAGAGGATTCCAGAGAGCGCAGTCACGTAAACTTTGGTTCTGACCAAACTTTAGTTCCCAAGCAAAATGGAGTATAGGTTGATAAATCCTGCTTTTACATTAATACATGAGTAATAATAATCTAATGATATAATATAGCCTATATATATATATATATATATATATATATATATATAATATCTTTTACTTAAGTAACATTTTCAATGCAGGACTTTTAAGCCCAAAGTATAGTTCACATTTATGCATACACGAGGGTCAGTGTACAGTGTGCATGACCCTGTCATACCTGACGCTTGCCACTATCCTTCACCAGTTGTGGGGGCATATTAGACTAAAGACATGACAGGACAACGAACTTTGTTAATAAAACATCATATATGGATATAAATTGTCTTTACCTACAGTGAGTGGTTCACAAGCTGCACACACAATATAGAGCTGCTACATTGCTTGTACAAGTTTCATGATTTCAATTAATTAGACATGTTTTTTAATTACTAACATTTAATTTAACCAGTAAATCAGAGTGCAGAAAAAAAATAAATGGAAAAAAATGAATCCAGAAAAATTAAAAGGGAAAAAAATGAATTTGGAAAAAGTAAAACGGGCCGGGTTTTTCATTTTAAAAAATTAATTTATGCATGTCAGGTTTAGTTAAGAAATGATTCTGGCCGATTCGGGTCAGTACAGATCTTAGAACCCAAGAAGACCTCTACAACTCTGGAGATGAAGTTTCTGTGTTCATGTCCTCATATAGTGAGATGGCAGATGCTGAAAACACCATGAGCATCATGTGTGCTTGAGTATGTGTAGTACCAAAATTGTGGCACTCATTCACAAAGAGGCACATAGAACATGCAAACTTTGTTTAAAAGTGTTTTTACGCTTTCACAGACACTATTCATATTGCGATTTAAATAATTATACAGCCCTATTTTTGATTTAAAAATTTGCCAAATTCCATGACATTATGAATCCAACAGACTGCTTCTTATTGAGACTCTTTAAATAACTATTTAAAACACTATTTAAAACTCCTGTCAAGCCAACTGTGATGAAAATAGTCATGTTTTACAGTAATCTGCAGGCAGCACAAAAAGACGACCTTCAAGGTCTCACTGATTTGATCAGCGAATCTTCAGCAAGAAACAATATATAATCAGATAACCTAAAAGCCTGTAATTTTCATCTTAAGAAAAAAAATATATGTTTTTTTGTTTGTTTGTTTGTTTTGTTTTTTGAGAACTTTGCAAGAACTGTACTTTAGGAACTTGAACTAAAATGACCAGATTTCTGAAATGAAATACAGGACATTTCTAGTCTGTCAGTCAAACAATATGTATCATTGAAATCTCAAATGTTTTTTTATTCAAAATTTAAAAGAATGTACAGTTTTAGCTCACAATCTGTTGCTTTACGCCAGACCACCTTCCGTATTCACCTTACGAAGAAAACGGAACTGGCATCGCATCAGTTAAGCTTTTTCCGTAAGTTAAATAGGGAAGGCGTAGGATGTAACGTAAGCGTTTTGAACTGCGAGAGTTTTACACTTTCTTCGTAAGTAGAATACAGAAGGTTGTCTGGCAGAAGCTAGATATTTTACTTCATAACTTGTTAAATATGGATGGTTTTTTTAGACAAACGCATCACTTATCTTCACAAAACAACAATTTAAACATGTAATCTAAAAAAATTACAGATTCCACCTTTGCTTCAGCTTCTATTAATTTTTATCAACTCTGGCTCCACTTATCTCTTAGGCATGCGCACTGCTGCACTTGAGTCGTCAGCGCGCCCTACAGGTCAAATGATTATTGCAAAACAAAATACCAACTAAGTAGTAACAGACATTTTTTCATTATTGTCCATATATTCTTCTGATTTGTTGTGGTTTATAGAGAAAACTATATTACCAAAAATAAAATGCAATCTAAAAAGTTTAGTGAGGGCATCATGAAATGAACGTAGCACCTAATTTACCTTAATATTTTAAATTAAACTAGGTTGATGTACTATGTAATTGTTTTCAAATCTTAATTGAAATTAAGCTTGTTTTAATTTAATTTTTAAAAATTAAAATGTTTAAAAATGCATGATATGACTCTTTTAAAATGTTAGTTAGCCATTCAGTAACTAATAAAACAATGGACACAAAAGCTAGTTCTGAAAATAACACTTTATTTGCTTTTACATTCTAGCGATTTAACACATTTCAGTGATACGCCTCATGCTCATGAATCTCATGTTGCTGTATCCCATATCCCTGAAGCTCCTGTACTCTCCAGGCCTAAAGTACATCATCCTGCCTCTGTAGTGGGGCTGCTCATACATGAGCCAGTGGCCGTCCATCACATGGCAGGACTGGCAGTCAGACATACGGAAACGGTCCATGATGCTGTCACAGTCATCTATCAGCTCGTACATCTGTCCTCCAAAGTTATCCCTCTCATAGATCCTCATCCTGAAGGTTCCCCTGTACTGTAAAACAAAGCAAGATTATTCATTTAGCAGTTTCTCAGCAATGCATGCATAGTGTATAGTTAAAATTGTGAAAGAAATAGTGCATTGCTAATACTGCACAACAAAGTGAGAAATTACGTACTGGAGGAATCATGCGGCAAGATCTGATAGTGTCAAACATCATGCCCATGCTCATCATGCGCTGCATGTCATGGTACTCGCCCCTCCTCAGGAAGAACTGGTTGCCCGTGAAGCTGTTGCGCTCATAGACCATGAAACAACCGCTCTCCACCCTGATGGAACCAACACGGCTCAGGTATGAGGAGATATCGGAACAGTCGTTCATGCACTCATAGTTGCGGCCCTGGAAGTTCCTGTCCTCGTAGAAGATGATCTGTTGATGGGATTAAAAGATTCACTGATTTTAGATCTGAATTGCATCATGTTTTAAGCAAATACAAATATGGCTGCAATATGAACCTAAAGCTTTCTATCAAATATGGTCTATCAAATTGCAGCATTTGTATTAAGCATACTTATTTCAAGCACTATTACCTTGCCCATGGTGGTAATGTGTTGCTTCAGATCACTGTACCAGCTGTACTTTGATGGCCTTTGGTTGTGGTTTTTATACAAAAACCAGGGGCCCACATTTTGTTGTTATTCAAATGCCAAAAGCTGATGATCAAGCAGTATGACTTCTGCTGAAGTGGTCCTGTAAACTGAAACAATAGTTTTTATCCATACATCTCTGACAGCTTTGCGTGCAATGTCTTTTACAGTACAGACAAAGCTTTAGCCACATCCAGAGCGAATGTTCTTTCAATATCACAAGCGACATAATGAGCGTATTCACATGACAGAGACAAAATGTGGCCGATAGTTTTTCTCTTATTAGATCGACGCTTTTTACAGAAGGGACAAAATAGACGTCAACTAACCTCAGGAATTATAAATGTAATTTTATACTCAAACAAGGTAAGAAATTATGTCAGGACCATGGAAATAAGTGCTTATAAGTATAGCATTCATCACATACCAACACAAAATTCAGTGCATTTTAGTCTCTTCGCATTTACAGTCTCATGTAACTAAGCATGTGCCATTTTTCATTAAATGTGCTAAATATTTTCTTTTATATTTATCACCACATATTTAAATATTGCACTTGGAAACAGAGAAAATTCAGTTTCCTCAATTCTTACATGCACATTACAAACTGGGCTGCTCCTGCAGAGAAAAATTCAATTGACCTGGTAGATGAGATTCAAATGAACCAAGAAAAAGTAGTATTTCTTTTTATTAAAATAATATATTTAAAAAATACATTTAATCATGTTTGAAATTATATCATTCGTTATTTATATATACCTTTCATATTTGCGTTTCTTTCACTTCATAGTGCAAGCATTTAACATATCATTTGAAATATAATCAAAACTTGTCGTGCTCCATCTGTGCAGGTAAGTATGTGATGATTATCTGGCGTATGTTTGTTTTTGTTTTTTTCTCCCACACAGCCTTCAATAGAGACATAAAACAAATTTTTTGTATATTAATGTTTAGTTCAGGTCAGATTTTATGACTAGTTTATGGAAAATCCAGGTCAATGTTTTCCTGTAATTTTATGTGTTTCTATATGCTCTTTACTGATATAAATGCATATTTTGTTGTTATTATTGCTTTATCGTTTAATCGTAAGATTTCTAAATGTGTAAAAGTGTAAAAATGTAAAAATAAAAGTGAAAAGGTGAAATGATGTTATAATAGTCTGATTTAGTGCTGACAATTCAGTAAAACAAGAGTACTTTATTATTACAAATATCATTTTATTCTTATTTATTTTTTATACCCAGGCACAAGAAGTGAAAAATCAAAATGTTTATAAACAGTTATGCTTATAAACAGGAAATGAACAGTTCATATAAATAAGTGCAAGCAGAATGGCTAATAATCGGTGACTCGTCTGAAGGAGCCCACAATGGCACAGGTAGCACACCAGTCTCGGTATCTCCTGTATTCCCCAGGTTTCAGGAAGTACTGTCTTCCTCTGTAGTTTGGATATTCATAGAAGATCCAGTAACCATTCATCACGTTACAGGAGTACACATGGCGATGGTGGAAACGGTCAGACACACAGGGGCAGTCATCCATGAATTCCATCATGTGACCTCCGTAGTCAGCCTTCTCATAGATCCTCAGTCTGTATGGTCCCCTGTACTGTTGACATCAAGATGCAAAGGAATGATTCAGTACAGTGGCATCAAAGAAACCGTAACGTATATCCACAAAAGCAGCACATTCAGTGAACCTCACCATTGGTATCAGGCGACAGGATCGAATACAGCTACTGAAGCCCATCCATCTCTGGTAGTCAGAATAATCTCCTCGTTTCATAAAATACTGGTGGCCCATATAATTTGGACGCTCATAGATCATGAAACAGCCACTCTCTACTCTAATGGAGTTGCAGCGACTGAAGTAAGTGTGCAGGTCTGTGCAGTCGTTGCTGCACTCATAACTACGACCTTGAAAATTTTTGTCCTCGTAAAAAACAATCTGAAAAAGTCCACAAAATCAACACTTCATTTTAGAGCCGAGGTTAGGAGAGTAATCCATCTGCATCAAAGGTTAGCATACATAGGGGAGGTGCAATTCAATGTAAATGTCATGAAAGTGGTGCCAAAAATCCTACCTTGCCCATGGTCTCCGTTGGAGAGATTCCATATGCTTCCCAAGCTTTTTATACTGCCTCTTGACAAACAAAGTATTGTTATTCAAATGAACGCAGGAATATGTCAGGGTACTGGCACATGTTTACCTTTTTGTTAGAGCACAATATTGGGTTCAAAATATGGATTTTACTTGAAAAAGGATATATAATTACATGTTTGGTGTTTTCTCTTGCATGGTCCAGGGAAAGGACTGGTACGGCACCCACACATTCACAGCACAATGCACACAGAACAATATGGAACATCCCTTTTGCATTAAAGAAGTTGTTCAACAAAGGGAGTTACTGAGATTCCATTCTCAACAGGATTTTCATCGGCACTGACATACTTTACTGAATTTTCCAATAAATTCTTTCATATGAACAAAAAATCAGAAATTACATGGAGAATTTACAGGGAAATTTACAGAGAAAAAAGTCCTATTGCAATCCTTTTGGGAATGATTAAACACAAGTGTTATGTGAGTTTAGCTCCAACCCTAATTAAACTTACCTGAACCAGCTAATGAAGATCTTCAGGATTACTAGAAACTTCCAGGCAGGTGTTTTGGAACTGGTTGAAAATACACTTTGCAGGACAGTGGCCTTCCAGGAGCAAAGTTTGTATATATGTATCTGTGTGTGTGTAAAATGTGCAAAAAGTTTTGTTTTGTTTATCAATACAACAGTCTTACTAACACATATAGCTGTGGATGCTGCACCATGCAAAACTGATCAGTTTCAATGTAGAAATATTCTATTTGCAGAAAGTTCATCCAACAAATTTTCTGTAACTTGCATGTGTATTATTTGTAAATCTCTTCTACATGTTGATATAAATAGCCTAAATATTTGTGATGGCAAAAGCAAAAGTAAAATGAATGTAAAACTTCTTAAGTGAAAAAAAAAAATACATATTGCATTTTTAAAATGATGAAGATAAATACAAATATCTTTTTATAAATAGGCCTCGGATACACAGTAAAAAGCAAACCAGCAGTAATCATTTCATGTTCTTGTGATATCATAAAATACCATTTGACTATATGTGTGCACATCAAATGTCACACAAAATGAGAAATGATTCACAAACCTGTTAGCAGTAGTATTCCAGGAAGAAATATGACCACATAATCACAAAGCCATACTCAAATACAGGTAAAGTAAGACACTTATTCATCTACCATGTTGTGTATATTCTTCCTTTAGTAAAAACCTGTATTATGTTGATTACAAAATATGGCATTGATGTAGCCATTTGGATTATATTTTAAAAACAATAGCCAGATATTATCAGAAATTTAACTGTATCCACCCAATCACAACTTAATCACTTACTTTCATTAAATCCAGAATAACTTAATTGATTGATTGATTTTGTCTTCTTCAGTCTTCTTCACATTATAAAGCTGAATACTTGTTTAGGAGAAACAACTTTGTATTTTCACTTTTTCCAGTAATTTGGTATTTGATAGCTACTTTGTACCACGTTAACATGCATGTGGATTAAAAACGTCCTCTAATTTCTCTGAGTTCAATGTGCATTTAAATAGCAGGGCTCCTTTTGTTTTTTGACAGTCATGGTAGTGATAGATTTAACTACAATGAGGACAGTTAATCCAGACTCAGCCACACATTGTTCTGCCAAAAGCATAAGCTGTGTGAGACAGGTTGCCCTCAGTTTTGCTTTACTGATTTTTTCAATGAATGTTTTCCAGTCTGGTAACCAGATTTGCACTGATGCGAAGGAAATTAAGTTTCCAATAACTAGTTACAGATTAACTACTTGGTATTTTTTTAAATGGTATTTTTTCTGTGATATTAAGTTCACATTGAAACACTATAACAGAATAACCAGACAAGTAGATGTTTCAGTCAAGAGAATTTATTTAGTGCATATGTTGCTGCACAATTCATGTTGTCTAGTTGAAAGAGGTTATCCTCCTGAGGGACCCAATTCTTGGGGTTGTTCCTCCCCAGTCGCTGTACTTCCTGTATTCACCTGGTCCAAGGTAATACATTTGTCCCCTGTAGTTGGGCTGCTCGTATAGAAGCCAGTGGCCGTCCATCACATGACAGGAGTGGATGTCAGATGTATGGAAGCGGTCCATGATGTTAGGACAGTCTTCTGTGAGTTCAATCATCTGACCTCCCATATCAGCCTGATCATATAGCCTCATTCTGTAGTTACCATTATACTACAAGAAAACAGATTTGGCATATACTAAGCAACACATGTGGAAAGAACATCAAAGTGTGTTTCAGCAGTCAAAAGCATTATATTTATTTGAATTCATGAACTAGTGTGTGGTTATTTTTTTAATCATTTAATATTTATTCCCTTAAATCACTTACCATGGGGATCATACGGCATGACTTAATACAGTTACTGAACCCAATCATACGCTGACAGTCAGAATACTCGCCCCTCCGCAGGAAGTACTGCTGTCCCATATAATTTGGGTGCTCATACACTATGAAGCACCCACTCTCTACTCTGATAGAGTTGCATTGGGTAAAATAGGGGTGCAGGTCTGCACAGTCGCTGCTGCACTCATGATGGCGGCCCTGAAAGTTCCTGTCCTCATAAAAGATGATCTATTAAAGAAAAAGGGTACAATACCATTCAAGTTTGCAATAATATGAACTTGCAGCTGTAAACTGGTTTCATGTTACAGAGTTAAAAATCATTATAAGGCTATTAGTCTACGAGAGTGAGAGATGCCATTTTACCTTTCCGATAGCCATGTTGGCATCTGGCAGGGCTATACAGCTCAACACTGGCATCCAGTTTATCACTGTCTTTTATAAAACCTAGAAGCAGCTCTGTGATTGCACAGCATAAAGTATTGTCATTCAAATAAATCTAGTAATAGGGGCTACAATCAGGGGGGCAATGAAACAATCTGATTATGTTTGGCTTGACTCTGGTGCAGTTTTTCCATATTCATCAAAATGCACAGGACTCCGTCATGTCCTGCTAGCAGAAGCTTCAATCTGGCTGCAGTCAGCACAATAAATCAATGCAAGAGCAAAAGATCTTTTACTGAATCAGTTGAGTAATAGATGGTTAGTCTGGATGAAAGCTGCAATATTGTTATAGATGATTCATAACCAAACTAAAAAATACAAGTAAACTAACATGAAAGCAGAACATGGAGTTATTTTAAAGAACTTTTGTCCTTTTTAAACTGTATTCTTGCAAAATAAAACATTACAGTCATTTATAGGCAGTTTTATTTGTTTAATTAGTCTGCTAAGGTAGTATATAAGAATAAAAGAAATTACATTATGAAAAATATACTGTCAAATATGAAGTAAAATAAACCAATTTATAGATTCTGAGTTTATAAACATTTATTTTTGAGGTAGCATATAAGAGCATTCAAAGCGTAAAGGCTGTTAATCGACATGTTTGCTTGTGTTACTCAACATGGCAGGCCCTAAATAACACAAGTAAATATTGCCAATCTAAAGTCTGTGTTAAGCTTGGTGTGTGTTTACAACAGTGTATGTCACAATAAAAAAATTAACAAGTAATTAAATAAAGCATCTAATGGAGTAAATATAGTAAAGTTTTACAAAAGGTTTAACAATATTAAGTTCATATTAATCATGAATGTTAATTCTAGTAATCCATGATTCGTTTGATGGAACCCACACGGGCACTCGTGCCTCCCCATTCAGTGAATCTGGTGTATTCTCCAGGCCTTATGAGGTACATCCTGCCTCTGTAGTTGGAATGTTCAAAGAAGAGCCAGTTTCCACCAATTACCTTGCAGGAGAATATGTGGTTTGTTTGGAACATGTCCATCACATCTGGACAGTCTTCCACAAGAGCCATCATTTGACCTCCATACTCCATTCTCTCAAAAAGTTTCACCTCATGAGAAGATCCCTGTGTCTGAAAGATAGAAGAACAAAAAGTGTATGTAAATCAGCTACTATCTTCTCATAAAACAATTTCCTGAAATTTAAAAGAATGATTCGAGTGATAAAAAAAAATACGTTTGTAATTCCTTGCAATGTAGAATACTCATATAGTATATAATTACCATGGGAATTACACGGCAGGAGCAGACGGAGTCATTTTTGCCCAACCAGCTTTCGAACTCTGGGTACTCTCCTTTACGGACCAGGAATTGCTGGCCGTTGTAATGTGGTTGTTCATAGATCATGAAGCATCCACTCTCCACCATGATGGAGTTACAGCGGTTAAGATAGCAGAGCATATCTGAACAATCACCACTGCATTCATATTGATGACCCCCAAAATTTTTGTCTTCATAGAAAATTATCTGTTAAAAAAATAAATTTTAGTCCATATGCATGCACAATTTACAGTAAAACATGATACATGTCTTCAGTATAACACAAAACAATATTTTTGTACGACCTTCCTCACTTTCCTCACAGTATTGCTTTACCTTTCCCATTTTTGACAGTGCAGTTGTACCATGGGAGTGTGACAAGGCTTATTATTCGGAGGACACTCTTTGGTATTTATAGTATACACGAAGTGCCGACACTGTGTGTGTCATTCATATTAAAATTGCAAAAAAGAAAAAGCTTTTTTGCCATTTGGTTTTAAAAAGTTCTGCTGTTATAATTCTTCTTTTGTTAAAAAATATTGTCACTACTGCCATTTTGTGTAATAGATGATAAAATAAATACTAAAATCTACCTCTGCCTGAAGTTTTTATGAGACTGTAATCATATAAAAAAAATCATTAATATCTATACCCAATATCCAATAAGTCATGATACATTGTTTACAAATTGCATTTAAGACTTGACATTTGATATTTATTTAAATCTATGTATTTACAATGGCCAGTTTTATGGGATTTGCTTATCTCATAAAATGATAAACATGCCAATGTATGTATTTTTTAATAATTAAACACTTAATGTTATTGATTAGTTAAATAATTTTAACTTTTTTAATCTATATTTTTATTTCACTATTTCTAATGGATACTTTATGGTTAGGGTCACTTACCCATCATATGCTTAAATTAAAATAGACTGATTGAAAATATATATTATATTATAAATATATATTACATTCTGATACACACACACACACATTTATATATATATATATATATTTCTAAAGATTTCAATATAGCAATTTATAGTTCACTTAGCCTACTTCACCTGAACTAAACTGGGGTTAAGTGTATTGAATTTAGATTATATACACAATCCTATTTTTAAAGGGTTAGTTCACCCAAAAATTTCTGTCATTAATTACTCACCCTCATGTCGTTCTACACCCGTAAGACCTTCGTTCATCTTCGAAGCACAAATTAAGATATTTTTGATGAAATCCAATGGCTCAGTGAGGCCTGCATCGCCAGCAATAACACTCCCTTTTTCAATGCCCATAAAGCTACTAAAAACATATTTAAAACAGTTCATGTGACTACAGTGGTTCAACCTTAATATTACAAAGCGACCAGAATACTTTTTGTGTGCCAAAAATAACAGAATAGTGTCTTTATTGCACAATATCTAGTGATGGGCGATTTCAAAACTCTGCTTCAGGAAGTTTCAAAGCTTTATGAATCTTTTGTTTCTAATCAGTCGTTCAGAAAATCACGTGATTTCAGTAAACGAGGCTTCATTACGTCATAAGCGTTTTGAAACTTCAATAATTCACGTGAGTTTGGCAGTTTGATACACGATCCGAACCACTGATTCGAAACAAAAGATTCATAATGCTTTGAAGCTTCATGAAGCAGTGTTTTGAAATCGCCCATCACTAGATTTTGTTGAATAAAGTCGCTATTTTGTTATTCTTGTCACTTTATAATATTAAGGTTGGACCACTGTAGTCACATGAACTGTTTTAAATATGTTTTTAGTAGCTTTCTGGGCATTGAAAAAGGGAGTGTTCTTGCTGGCGATGCAGGCCTCACTGAGCCACTGGATTTCATAAAAACTATCTTAATTTGTGTTCCGAAGATGAACGAAGGTCTTACGGGTGTAGAACGACATGAGGGTGAGAAATTAATGACATAATTTTCATTTTTGGGTGAACTAACCCTTTAATGTTAATCTACATAAACAATGCATTAAACATTTGTCATATTATTAAACAGGAAGTTTTCTACACTTCATCTGTTTATCAGTTATTCACCTTGAGTGAGTTTTAATGTACAGTACAAGCAGAGAGAACACTCAACACCTGTCTCTGGAAAATGTCTGTATAGTTTTATTCAGGTCTCTGAATAATGTAAAGTAGTCTGGCAGCCTATAGCAAGTGTTATCATCAGGCAGTGACCCCTCCAGGTAGAGGGTGCAAGAACAAAACTGAATACACTTGAGCACAGACACCATTTTATTTAGTGTGTGAAAAAGGGCATACAGCAGACATTTCACAAGGACTCCTTTCATTAGAGATCCATGATTCGTCTGACAGAGCCCATCCTGGAACTCATACCACCCCAGTCACTGTACCTCCTGTACTCGCCGGGCCTCAGGTAGAAGTGCCTGCCCATATAGTTGGGCTGCTCATACATAAGCCAGTGACCATCCATCACATGGCAGGAATGGAAGTCGAACATATTGAAGCGGTCCATAAGATTAGGGCAATCATCCGTGAGCTCCATCATCCTGCCACCCATATCAGAGCGCTCATAGAGCCTCATTCTGAAGGACCCACGATGCTAATGGGTAAAATACAGGAGTTAAGGCTGAGTGCTTAATTTTAATGTATTAAAAGAAGACCATTGATAACTTTAGATAATGATTAGCTTCGGTCTTTACCATTGGGATCATACGACAGGATCTGATGCAATCATTCATTCCCATCATACGCATGTAATCGGGATACTCGCCCTTTCTTAGAAAGTACTGGTGTCCCATGAAGTTGGTTCGGTCGTAAACCATGAAGCAACCACTTTCTACTCTGATGGAGTGACAGCGATTGAAGT
The DNA here is from genome assembly GCF_019924925.1 of Ctenopharyngodon idella. Lineage (NCBI taxonomy): Eukaryota > Metazoa > Chordata > Actinopteri > Cypriniformes > Xenocyprididae > Ctenopharyngodon > Ctenopharyngodon idella. The sequence goes on along the minus strand of NC_067228.1, from coordinate 11,169,962 downwards.
AGGAATGCAGGTCAGAGCAGTCACTCATGCACTCATGGTAACGGCCGCCAAAGTTCCTGTCCTCATAAAAGATAATCTATAGAGAAAACAATATTTAGATAATGAGAGAAGAACAATATGACTTATACGTTATTCTAATCTAATTCATACAGACCTTTCCCATGTTTATAGGGGCTTTGAAAAATGTTCCTGTGCAGGTGCCAAGTGCTGCTGGAACTATAAATATATATATCTGAGAAGATAATGGTACTACTGGTCGTGTTGTCATTTAAATCACAGTGTACTCATGTCAGCAGAAACTGTACAGGAATATTGCAAACATGACTGTCTGTTTTACCCTAAACAATCACTTTGATTGCCTCCGTAACATTAGTTTTTCCAGTAAAAGCTGCTCTGTTGAAAGCTGCTGGAAAGGTCTGGGGAAACAACACAACAATAGTGTTATTCTGCATTTATTTTAGGATTACACATTGCAAGATTGTTTAAATAAGATAATTTCATTGAAACGTATTAGTTTTGCTTCTGAAATTGTGAAATGCCTTTAGTGTAGCTGATAGTGGATGTATACGTATGTTTTATGAGGGAATCTGTTTAAAAAAATCCATATATGTACAGTTAGATCAGTGGTGACGAACGTCGGTCCTGGATAGCCTCAGTCCTGCAGAGTTTTGCTCCAACCCTGATAAAACGCACCTGCCTGTAGCTTTCTAGCAACACTTTAGACCTTGATTATCTTGTTTAGGTGTGTTTGGTTAGGGTTGGCGCTAAACTCTGCAGGACTATGGCTTTCCAGGACCGACGTTAGCCACCACTGAATAAGATCAACGACAGTCCCATTGCCATTATTCATTTCACCAACTAGTGTATTGCACCAATTATTCAAGCTTTTTGCAGGATGTTGCCAGTGTAGGATGGCTACTTAATTAAAATAATGGTCAATGTCTAATAATGTTACCAGCATGGTATGTTCTATGTGGTAGCCAGTATAGTGAAGTTTAGTTTGTCGTTACAATCTGCCACAATCAGTGGTTGCTTCCAACTGTCTATGGAGTATATAACTTGCTTGATTCCTACATAAGCAAAAGTGCCTTAAAGCTATATTAATGTAGATATGTAATGCCTACAGTGTATTTTTAAATCACTTACATTGGCAAACATAAAGGAATACTAATCTTGGTAACACTTTATTTCGATGGTCCACTTTAGACATTCTACTAACTATAAGTAACTTTGCAACTACATGTCAACTACCAGTCATTAGAATATTAGTAGACTGCCTGCTAACACTTTATTTTGATAGTCACCCAACAGACTATCTACTGACTATAAGTAACTTTGAAACTACATATCAACATATTCTACTTACCCAAACCCTAACACCTAACACAGTCTACTAATACTCTGAGTTATTTGACAGGTTTCTTATACAGTAGGTAGTAAAGTGGACCATTGACATAAAGTGTAGCCCTTATCTTTTAGGAATTAAAGCATCCCCCACAAATGCCATACAGGTATAGCCTGAAATCTACATACATTTGATCAATGACACACCTGCAGCATGAATACATACAATGCAAAGCATATGGTTTTGTGGCATTTTATTGACAAGTCAATGCCAGAAAAGGCACAATTATTTTAATAATGCGGACTCTAAAAATCAGTGATTCTGCGGAAGGAGCCGATGGTGGCACACACAGCACCCCAGTCGCTGAACTTGCGATACTCGCCAGGAGGCATAAAATACTGACGGCCTCGATAACTGGGGTGCTCATAGAAGGTCCAGTATCCATCCATGACATTGCAAGAGTGAATGCTGCGGCACTGGAAACTTTCATGAATGGACTCGCAGTCATCACTGAATTCCATCATCTGACCTTGGAAATCTGGCCGATCATAGATCCGAATGCGGTAGGATCCATCACTTTTCTGCAAAACAATGTTTTTAAAAGTTTAAAGTCAACAACACGAGGTTTACACACTGTAGGTACTGAGAGCAACATAGTTTTTTTTGTGTGGCAGAACAGTAAACTACAAAGATGGAATAATGTACTAACAATAAAATAAATAAAATTTAAAAAAAGATAGATGAGAACTCACAACAAATATTATGAAATCATTAACACGCATGTTACTCACATAGGAAAATGTACGGCATGAGCGAATAGTGTCATTGTAGCCCATCCAGTGCTGATATTCAGGATACTCTCCCCTGGTTAGCACATACTGGAAACCAGAGTAGTTGGGTCTTTCATACAGGACCCAGCAGCCACTCTCCACTCTGATAGAGTTGCATCGACTGAAGTGAGGGTGCATGTCTGGGCAGTCTTTGTCGCACTCATAGGAGCGACCCTGGAAGTTCCTGTCCTCATAAAAGATAATCTGCAAGCAAGAGATTAAAGTAATGCACACAACTGTATTGGTTCTGTTGTTCTGTAGAGTCATAGTACAGTTAATCGTCTATAAGTAGCATTTGGCTAACAAAATTCTAACCTAAACTTTCCTCAAGAAATGCAAAAGTCTTTGACCATTTACCTTACTCATTTTGATGTGAACCTCAGGAAACAGTCCTAAACAAGAGAAACAGTCAAACAAACTAGGGCATGAGGTCTGCTTTATAAACCTCTATCAACATGGTGGATCAAACTTTATTTGTCCTCTCAATGACTGGGATTTGGCACTCTGATGGTGCTGCCAAACTCTTAATCCTATCCATAGATTTAAAAGCCCTGATTCATCAAATCAAAAATCCTAGCTGGCAAATTACTGACCTCAGCTGCCCTCCTCTGTTTGATCCAGACACTAATGAGATGCTTTATGTGACGGAATTATTGCTTATGCCATAGAATGCATCAAAAGAACTAAATACGTCTGTAATGTACAACGTGTCACTGAGTCAATATGTAGTTCAAGAACTTTATTGATTATTTTAAGTTTAACATTGCATTTTCATTCACATTTATTATAAACTGAGAATGCATGGACAAAATAATTATACACACCTTCCATTTTTAAAAGATACTGTATGAACTCTTTGGACAAATATTAATAAAGTCAGTAAAAACAAGTCATCTTGGTATTTATAAAATAGATTAATCTAAATTAATCTCCTCTCTTTATTATTACCTAGATGTGAACAAAGTCTTGGGAAAGAACCACTATTTTAACAATACAGACAAGCCAGGAAACACCTGCAAGGATGATAAATGTGTAATCATAGCAATGTACAATAAACCATGCAAATGGATATTTGCTTGTTAGACATCTGCTGTTTTCAGTCCTGCAGAGATTCTTGCGAGCCCTCATAGTGAGCGGTTTCATCTTTTAAAGAGTCCTCACTGTCCTGTATTTGTCACAAAAGACAGGTGCAACAATTACAGTATATAATCTGAGCACATGACGACGGTAATTTTCAACTTTATGAGTGTATAGTTGTGGTAGAATGTATATGAGTAGTAGACTGACACTCACACTAAATGAGGAGCTAGAAGAGGAGGACGACTCCAGTGTCTCTGTTGCTGGAGAGACTTCCTGTTTACTGTGTTCTTTGATCCAGCGTTTCAGCACCTGGGCTGGTAAAGAGACAAAAGGCAATGACAGACAATCAAGAAAGTGTTTTGCTCAATTTTTAGTGATCACTTTTCAATTTATGCATATTAACAATGGATTTGATTAATATATGTAAAAGGTCACATACTGTGTTTTCTTGAGCGCTCTACTGCTTTGAATGAACTAAGCATTGCAAATGGATGATAAGAGAGGGGGAATGGGTGAACAATGTTGCCCTGTTGAGGAAGAGACTTTTCAGAAATTTACTAAAATTGAAAATTTTAAACTATGCTTTTTCACATTTTCTAAAATGAAATTTGATGACATGAAACTTTTTGGTAAAAGCAATTAAAGAGGGAATCAGGAATACTTTTTCATGACACTGTACTGTGTGTCTGTACAGTATAAAGCAGCGGCTCTCAGCTTGAAGGCCCTCCATATATGACAAAATATTTCTGCTGTCAACAAGGCTTCTTTATTATTAACACTGATATATGTATTCAATCATGATGCAGTTTGTAAAAAAAAAACCTATATATTCATTAATAAAGACAAAAGTTGTCGAAGAGAAAAATTAAAAGAAATATCATTGCTTTTTTATTGTTTACTATTACTATTTGTATTTACTATATTTTATTACATTTTTAGTAATTCAGTTAGATTAATACACACAACTATAAATAAAGAAATACATTTTTAAAAAAAACAAAAAAACAAAATGTCATTCATTTTGAGTCATCCTGCAGCCCCCTTTGATGTTTGTTGAGGCCCTCTAGTGGGTCCTGGCCTCCTGGTTGAGAAGTATAATGTGAAGTGACAGACTATTTACAGAGCAGATGTATATCACACTCATTTTTATCCCTCAAATACCTTATTGTGATTATGAGGGTAAGATGCAGATGGTTTGCAACTGTACAGAGACAGAATGTCTTCTATAGGTAAGCTGTTCTGAAAATGAGAGGATACAAATGATACAACTTGTTGTCAAAACCAGAAATGCTGTTGCAACCAGTTAATTAAACTCTCTTCTGAACCTTACCAGAAGCATTCCAGCAAAGGAAGAAAGGATCATTGCTTCTCTTTCCAGGCGATTAGGGTACTGGCTAATATGTCGTAAACTGCCAATTCCTCTATAAAGACAGAGGTTAAATGTGATTTATGCTATTTATGCAGTGTTTTCATACAAACTATTGAACATACACAAATACCAGTTATATAAATTACTCACATGTAGTTGTTCTCTGCATTCTTCCCGTCATCTTTATTGAGCCACCACAAAGCCACACTTATAGCCAAGTCGTAATGGGCCTATATGAAGGTGTAAAGATGCATATTTAGCAATAAAAGCTTAAAGCTAGTTTAATTTTTTTTTTTGCCATAACATTTTTGATTATAACATAAAAGCAACCTCAACTAATAATAACTAAACTTTCCATCTCAATAGGACAATATACAGTAACCTTTGAAATCAATCTGATTCTTTAATATTGATCACTTACCAAATCATCTAACATTGTAAAAGTGCTTTTCCCTTTTGGATCAAAACCATTTTCTCTGAGTCGCTGTCCAATATATTCACCACTAAAAGATGTTAAAAATATATATACAGTATATATGCAGCAGCAGAAGTTAAAAGCTTTAAGATTTGTTCTAAATGTGTATCCTTGCATATGAATAATTTATGATCATGTTTATCCTGATAGAGTTCAATAAAATTTATTTCACACTACTTACAGCAAAGTTTTAACATCCCTCTTCACTCGCTTGGCCTCCATGTTGTAGACACTCAGTTGAGACACTTAATTCTGAACAAGTCTTTATTCCAAAATTCAGTCTGGAACAATAGTTGAAATTCCACTATAACAGTAATGCTAGGAAAATGAAATAAACATTATAGGTTTTTTAAAAACAACAACAACAACAACAACATCATGAGTTTAACTTTACCTAGTACTTAATCCTCTGCCAGGGGCAACACTAAACACAGGAAGCAAACTGCAAACGTTGCCTTCCAATGAATAGGAAAAGTGAGAAGAACGTTTGACAGGGTATCTAACAGACAAGTGTTAGGTTACCCAAGGCATCTGATAAGATTTACATTTGCAAAAATAATATCGGGATTCTTCAAAAAGTTACTAATGAAATAAAAACAGTCCATGAATATAAACCAATTACATTTGAATGTAATGCATCTACTTATGCCTTGATGCAAAGACTGATCACCTCTACAAACAGAAAATCATCCTTCGTGAAAGTTGTAAACAAAGAAAACATCAAAACTTACCTAGAACTCTGATACTAACACTTCCTGATAGCAAGATGACTCTATCAGAAGCTTGAGTGTTGTACTTTTAGACAGTATAAACTGGTTGAACAGACACTCCTACTCGATCTCAGAATTGTAGTCATCTCAGGTGAACAGACCTCTAAATTATTCATTCAGTCCTTTAATCACTGTAACACTGTCGGCCAGTGCTCGGTTACATAACACACAGATACAACTTCCATATGAAATTTGTTAGTAAAGAGATTAGAGATTACTTCCATATGATCAGAAGGAACAACTTAGGGTTGGAAAGCAGAATCAATTTAATAATAAAATGCAAATAGAGCAGGTTCTCTTTATTAACCACAGAAATAAATATCATTTAAATTTAAAACAAAATGTCCTAAATGTACAAAAAAGAAACTATGCTCTGACAGCAAATTAACAGCTGTGATTTAAAAATGCTCACTTTAAGATCAAAATCTATTAAACATTAGAATTGCATAAAAAAGACAAAATATAATAAAACAAGATAACAAAAAGAAAAAATAAATAAAAGACAAATCACACAATGGGAAAATCACTCCTAAGTTCGCTTCTTCTTTTTATCTTTGAACACCGGAGAGTTTAAGAATTTTGTATCAGAGTATTTGTCCCCACGCCTCATTTTGCTGCAAAAATAAATCAATAAAAAAAGAAAATATAAAAGTTATCCAAAATTACAGATTCTGTATCAAGGCAGAAATACGTAATGGCCCGGTTTCACAGACAGGGCTTAGACTAAGCTAGGATTAGGCCTTAGTTCAATCAGGACATTTAAGTAGCTTTTAAACGTACCTTATAAAAGACATTACTGGTGTTCATCTTGGCAGTGACATATATTTTAAGATATGTCAGTGCAAGATGCTTTTCATTATAAAAAGCTCAAACATGCATTTTAGGACTAGCTTAAGCCTTGTCTGTGAAACTGGGGGTATATTTTTTATTGCATATTGTATATTTCAAGTGTTATAATTATAATTATTCAAGTGTGACTCACCAATTGAGAGTTGGTTCTTTGTAGGAGACCGGTGCCGCTCTTCTTCGCGTTCTCCCTAAAGAGTTAATGTCTGTATTTGTTAGACTCTTCATAACCCTGCCATCTTCTGTTCGCAGAATAAAAATGTATAAAATACAAATATTTAAAATGAAGAAAATTAAATTATTTGTTTCACCTTTCAAAATACAATGGCAAAGCATTTAGACAAATATGTAAGGTTTACCTGGAGCTTGGTGCCTCAAGTCTGAGTCCTGGTCCTGGTCCTGGTAAATGTTCATAGTTTGAGAGCGGGCCTCTGGTTGAGGGCTGTGGGCAGGGCTTTCATCTGAGAGTGTTTCAGGGTAACCATCAAGGGTCTCCCATGGAGGCCTCTCCTCTGTGAACTGAAGGTCTTTCGTGTTTTCACTAAAACGGTCTGAAGTCACATTGTATTTTTCCATAATAAACATGCTTGAGTTCATTACAGCTGAAACATCATCCGTTTCATTTGTGAGAAGATGATGTTCAGAAGATGATGTTCTGCTGGAAGCACCACTGTCAGTCATTTCTTTACTTGGTGATTTATGAGAAGATGAAATTACGTACGTTTTCCTGCACCTGCTCTCATAAGCTTGGTTGGTTTGGTCCAGATCTATGTTAAGAGAATCCATGTTGATATGGCCAGCCTGATCAATCTTGTCAACAGAGGAAGGGCAGCATATTTCAGAGGTTGCTGCATCATGTTCATCCCTGAGGTCCTCCTCTGAGCAATGAGATATCCCTGGTAGTTGTAAAGTATTAGACAAAGACCTGTATCCTGCTCCGTTCTGAAGATCAATCACATCTTGCTTTTCAGTCGACACATTTTCTTGCATACCCAAAGCACAACTGTTTTGTTTCTTTGTTAATGCTTTGGATTTTTCTTTTACTGCAGCATTCGATTTCTTTATTTTATTTGCCCCCTCTTTTCTGTGTTTCTTAGCTTTAACAGGAAATTCAGGGGCTTCCTGTACAAGGCTGCTATGCACATCTTGTGAACATTCTGGATGATAGGCGTTTTCCTTCAATATCTCATGAGAAACATGCTCCTTGTGCTGTTGTGCAATAGTGTCTAAACCAATATCTTGAGGTGTCATTTGGGTTTCTGGTGCTACCTCCTGTGATCCTTCTGGACTCTTGGGATCATCTAATATATCGGTCTCGTTCAAAATGAAATTCCTGTTGATGAATGATTGACTTGGCTGTACCACAAACGTTCCTCTGTTTTTTTGTGTGTTGCACTTTTCAAACTGTGTCAGAGACTTGTTTTTGTGTTTTTTGACTTGAACTGCTCTCTCACTTACATGCACATCAGTACCAGCAGTCTCTGGGCATGCAGTACCAGCAGACTCAACATTTTCATGCACATACGATAAACTGTGATCCATAAGGTATGAGACTTTGGTCCCCCTGCTCTTCTGAGGTCTTTGCTCGTCTTGAACTATAAATGTTCTCCTGGGTTCCTGAGTGACATGAGAATCTTTTGCTTTGCTTTTAGCAGCTTTACTTGAAATATGTCCATCTGAAGAAATTGCCTCGCTTCTTTCAGAAATCTGAAGCTCAAGATCACTGAAACAATCATTAAAAATGTCCTTAGGAGGATCTTGGGAGATTAGGTACGTTTTCCTTGGATCTGGGTTTGGATCTTTTCGTTTGCATGTGCGCCTGCTACTTTTAGTACAACGAGAGGTGACATGAGTCTTCCTGCGTGCAGTTATTGATTCTGTTTCATGCCCATTCACCACCTCATTCTGAACAGTGGGAGAGCACTGCTGTGTCACAGTGGTCAACTCTTTTGGCCCAGCCGATGTAGAATCTGATCTACTAAATTCAATTAGAGAGTCGCCCTCTTTAGATACACTCTCAATACCTTTTCCTGACAGACACAAATCCTTTTTTTCCTGATGTTCTTCTGTAACTTCAGAGATTCTTCTTGCATTTGTGTCAACTATTACAATTTCAGCAGCACTGTCATTAACGGTTATGTCCATTTCAGAGTCATTTAGGGTGTTTTGCTGTGCTGGACTGTCTCTCTCTTGGCTGAGAACATCACAGGCAGTAGCTTTTTTGACCATAGCTGTATTCACTGGTTCAGACTCAACATGGTCCTGCTGTGGACACAACAGTCTCTCTTGCAAACTCTCAACCTCTTTCTCCATTTCAAAAATTTGGTCTGAAAAATAAATAAATAGATAAATAGCCTAGCAAATTAAAATTAAAATAACATCAAGATATTGTGTTAGCTGTAATGTACAAGAAAGAAATTAAGCTAATATAAATTAACAGTGCCAATCTTTCAAATTTATTAAAAGCTTGACTGACATTGTTAAAGGGTTAGTTCACCCAAAAATGAAAATTCTGTCATTTATTACTCACCCTCATGTTGTTCCACACCTGTAAGACCTTCGTTAATCTTTGGAACACAAATTAAGATATTTTTGTTGAAATCCGATGGCTCAGTGAGGCCTCCATAGCCAGCAATGACATTTCCTCTCTCAAGATCCATTAATGTACTAAAAACATATTTAAATCAGTTCATGCGAGTACAGTGGTTCAATATTAACATTATAAAGCGACGAGAATATTTTTGGTGCGCCAAAAAAACAATAAGGACTTATATAGTGATGGCCGATTTCAAAACACTGCTTCAGGAAGCTTCGGAGCGTTATGAATCAGCGTGTCGAATCATGATTCGGATCGCGTGTCAAACCGCCAAACTGCTGAAATCACGTGACTTTGGCGCTCCGAACCGCTGATTCATAATGCTCCGAAGCTTCATGAAGCAGTGTTTTGAAATCGGCCATCACTATATAAGTTGTTTTTTTTGTTTTTTTGGCGCACCAAAAATATTCTCGACGCTTTATAATATTATGTTTTTAGTACATTAATGTATCTTGAGAGAGGAAATGTCATTGCTGGCTATGGAGGCCTCACTGAGCAATCGGATTTCAACAAAAATATCTTAATTTGTGTTCCGAAGATTAACGAAGGTCTTACGGGTGTTGAACGGCATGAGGGTGAGTAATTAATGACAGAATTTTCATTTTTGGGTGAACTAACCCTTTAAGGAAACATGTATACCATGAACAGTTTACACTGTGTTCTCATACCTTTACTGGTGTTGTGTTCAGTGTCCATACTGTCTGGAACCTTTAAAATAACATTAATAATAATTATTAATGAATAATAATTCATAATATTGTGACTATTTAACAATTAGCTATTTGTGAACAATCAACAAAGCTTGGCTGAAGTCTTAAAAATAATAATGCTCATTATTCAGATTATTAACAACCATATAACTTAAAAGTATATTGACTGCTTACCTCATCATTACAAAAAATGTCAACAGCCTTTGTCATCCAGTTAAGGGAAGAGTCATAAAACTCTCGTATAATAGCAAACTAGAGAAAGAAAACAAACTACATTAACTACACCTATTGGTAAAAAAACTATTTATGCATGTTCTTTAAAGTGTTTTTAAACTACAGTACAAGTTCAAAATGTTCAATTAATCTAAGAGTGACTTTGATTTGTGCATGTACAGTATACAAGTATAAGAGTCTGGTTAATCTAAGTTAATACAACAAGACTCTAAGTTAATACAAAGAGCCTAACATTAGTTAGTTACTTACAATAACAAACCTAAACAATTAAATTCCATGTAACCAGACTTCACCACTTTTCTAACAGGCTCACCAATTGTTTGTTTTTATGACGCTGATAAGCAAGATCAAAAGTAGTGGTCTGCGCATCTTTCCTCAACCGCACCACCTCTGCTTCCAGCTCTCTGCTCCTCTTCTTCTGAGCAACCAGAGCCAGGGCCAGGGCCTTGTTGTTGCTTTTCAAAGAGAGCTTGAAGAATGATGAGGTATCTGAAAAATATTATTATTATTATTATCGTTATTGTCATCTGTCAACTTATAACATAGTTACAAGTCCTGCAGACAGCTGAACCCGTTAGGCATTTGAGAGTATTTCTTACTGTGTATTTTCGTCTTTATCTTGGCTGCGTATACAGACGCCGTCTGTTTGCCCAGTCGTATGTTTTCCTTCTTCTCCTTAGACGACATTATCAACGTTTTATCATTGGGGACTGTAGAAAAGACAGGCCTGGTTATACAATATCGGAATAAAACCCTGAGGTTAAGAATATAATGCTACATTCTGACTACTCACCAGCAATAAAAGAAGACGACAAACTCGAAGCTTGACGAGGATCATCTTTATTCTTGTTATAATGCATTTCTATTCAGATAACAAATACTTCGCATACAAATTAAATCAGTTTATACAAATTTAAAAACAAACATCGCGCGGAATCTTAAAATTCTTCTTCGCTTGCGGTTAATAGCGTTTATGGAATCAACTGTTGTTGAGTACCGCCACCCACTGGACTAAATCTGTAACGTAGCAGCCTTCAACATCACAGCGAACCCAGCCACTAAGTAACAACTTCTGACGGACCTGGTCATAATATCAGTAACATAAAAATAGAGTAACGTTAAGAAAGAATAATAATAAGCAAATAAAGGATAAAATAATTACAAAACACAAAACGGAAAAATTTCATAATAAAGGCCTGACCACAATATCGACTGATGTACTTGTAAACGTGGTGAGAGGTGAGAGTATCAAATACCTTCGTGTTCGTGACACTACAACACGAATGATGCCGCATAAAGCCCGTTGTCCCTAATATAAAAGATCGTTTCTATGATTAACCCTGATCAAGTGACTACTTTTATTTTGGAATTTAAACCTGCATTTCCGTTGAGACATTAGACCGGTCGCTGAATTCACATACGCGCGCGCACATATTCCATTGAACTTCCTCCCCAGCTGTCAAAGAGTCCACACCATTAGTGGTGGTAGCAATATCATCTTTTTTATTTAGGATATCAGACGGGGTTTAATCTGAGATGGAGGGCCAGCGCTGGTTACCACTGGAAGCTAACCCAGAGGTATGAATGCCTCCCCTATCTCACGATCCTTCGCCGTTAATTGAATTTTATATCTTACATGGGTTCATTTTAGCAGGAACGGTAAGCTGCAGCTCATTTGACATCATTTTTTATATGATACTGTTTTGTGTTCTGTGTCTGCTTTTCAGGTTATGAACCAAGTGAGTAGATGTCTCGACTATCTGGGTGTGTCTAGGATTCAAAACTTGTGCCAAATGAATGAATCAGGTTTATTAAAGCACGCTTGTGATAAAGCTAATTACATCAGCTTTGATTTATTATGTTTATCAACAATACTGCGCTTTATATATTGTTTATAACTTTATTGCATTTGTACTAATGTAAAATGTATTTTATGTTCCACATTAGTTTATTCATATGTTTAAACAGAAATGCTTTTGGATTTTGTAGGCCCTTGGGTGTCTTTGTATATACATTTCTGCCCCTTTTACTAGTCTTATATGATTTGTATTTAATCTATATGTTGTGTTATACCTTTTTAAGTTTTTAAGGCAGCTTGGCTTGGTACCCACCTGGCAGTTTGGGGATGTGTACGGTCTGGAACCCGAAGTTCTCAGTTTGGTGCCAAGGCCTGTGTGCGCTGTACTTTTGCTCTTCCCTATAACAGAGAAGGTATGACTGCACTTTACACTCATATAGACTCCATGTCCATAAACAAGCTTTGTATTTATAGTTAGTTGTCTATTTGTAAATGATGGTGGAGGTGAAAATGGATATGGTTGTTGCTGGCATCAACTCTTTCCCTATATATATAATATATATAATATATATATATAAATTACACTGTGTTCCAAATGCATTATGCAAGTACAATTTTAGTACAATAAACAATCCGATTTTAGTTTTTCAAAGAAAGTGTAGTGTTTGTTTGTTTGTTTTATTTCTCATATCTTTTTAGATAACTGGAATCAATCTCAGACAGGTTTGAGAAATAGTTTGCCAGGTCTTCTTAGGTAAATGGAAAACCTACTTAAAGACATTGTGCCACATTACTAAGCAAGTCACAGTTCTCATGCACTATGGGAAGGAAGAAAGATCTTTTTTTGCTTAATCTGTTTATTAAACTTTTACAATAAAAACAGTATACAGGTACAAGAAAATAGTGAAAAATATTATTCCCACTCCATCCCTAACCCCAAACAAAGAAAGAAAGAAAGGAAAAAAGAGGCATAATTATAGAGTGCATGTTAAGCATTTACAAATATTAATTATATACAGTACATAGACAGGTGTTTAGACATACATGCACACAAAATCATACACGTCACAACATTCGAGCCACCCTCATGATAACATTTTAAAAGGTTAGTTCACCCAAAAATGAAATTTCTGTCATTAATTACTCACCCTCATGTCGTTCCATACCCATAAGACCTTCGTTCATCTTCAGAACACAAATGAAGATATTTTTGATGAAATCTGAGTGCTCTCTCAATGTCAAGGCCCAGAAAGGTACTAAAGACATTGTTAAAATAGTCCACGTGACTGCAGTGGTTCAACCTTAATTTTATGAAGTGATGATAATACCTTTTGTGTGCAAAAACAATACACAAATAATTTTTATATAAATATTCAACAATCTCTTCCATGTCAGTCTCCTATGCAGTTGATGCAGTGCAGTGCTTTCGTGTACTACGTCAGAACGCTGACTCATTATTGGCCAGCTCCTGCGTAAGCGTCACACGCATGTGTAGTGCTGCTCATGTGTACAACGTCAACACGCACAGGAATATATACAAGCAAGAGTTGGTTCTTAGTCGCCAGCAGCACACCAGCTCCAGACAAACAATGACTGTCAAAACTGTCCTGTTATTATAGTTAACATTACAACAACAGCATATCTTGGTTCTGTGAAACGTAGCAAAACGAATGTTACTCATGTATGAATAAACTCTATATTCATAATCAGATTCCATTCCAGTCAGTAGAATGAAGCGTCTTTGTCATTCTTTTTTTATTACTATCTTTTATATTTACTGTAGATTTATTTTTAGTAATATAATTGTTTTCCTCAATGTAGTATGAAACCTTTAGACAAGAGGAGGAGGCAAAAATTAAGGCACAAGGACAAGAGGTGTCCTCAGATGTCTACTTCATGAAACAAACCATCGGCAATGCTTGTGGTACAATAGGGCTGATTCATGCTGTGGCAAACAATCAAAGGCATCTGGAGTTTGGTAAGTATCAGTGTTGATCATTTTCAGAGTCATTTCCCTTATTTTGAAAAGTATTCTAGTCAGTTCGTTTGTATGTTTAATATATTTGTGGTATGTTCTTTTAAAGAGCCCAATTCACCACTTAAGGCATTTTTACTGCAGTCTGCAAAGATGAGCCCAGAAGAAAAGGCAACTTTCCTTGAAAAAGATGAGGTGATAAAATATTGTGTATTTTAGTGCAGCAGTTTCCAACTGGAACTAATGGTTTTTCAAAGTTTAAATTACTTCTGACTGTTCTCAGCAAATCTCTGAAGGAATTAACCAAACTAAACCTTTATTCCTGATACTGATATTTTTATGATTTCAGAGTATCCGAGTAACACATGAGTCAAGCGCTCAGGAAGGACAAACAGAGGTAGGTATTAGCTAAATACAGTAGTTGAGTAGTTGTTAGTACAGCATTCAAAACAATACCAAGAATCTGCACATATTTTGAAGTTTTATCCCATTGCTGAATGTTCCATGTTATGTTTTTCTTTTGTTGAAGTAGCAGACATTTTGACATGCAGACCCATATTGCTAATATTAAAATGTTAGTCCTTGTTTCTTTTAGAGAATGGAGACAAAGAGGCAGAGCTTCCATTTATTTGTTTAATTTATAATTAATTCCGGACCATATATTAACACAACACGTTTTGCATATGTGGGTTGTCTGATATGGACATATTTTTTTAAAAGTCACATTAAATCAAAATCAACAATTCTTAATTTTTTAAAAAAAAAATTTTTTATGGAATATTGCAGCGTTTATTGTAAATGATTTATCCATTTTTTTTCTTTAAAATTCATGTGTTCTCTAATCTTTAATCAAAAACATTAACTTCCCCACTGGCTCAAGGGAGGGACAATAGTGCTGCAGTGATGACGTATTTTTGTAGGCCAACCCAGAAGTTTAACACTGTTTCCCTCAACAAAAACCCAATAGGATTTTTCCATAGGCTTTTGAATTATCACAAAAAATAAGCTCTATGATCTATAAAAGTTTATGATACTTAGACATGTTATCCACCAAGATAATCTTCACAAAGAATACAACTTGCAATCACCAGAAATGAAAAGCTAGCCTTAGGCTATAAGTGAACTACACAACAGTCAGTCGACATTACCACCACCATTGGGCTTCCAGCAACTCTTTCAGTCTTTATTAAAACATTTTCCCTGAAAGTGTGAATTACAATAGTTTGCAAGAGCGCAATTATAAACACTATGAGGCTGTTAAAGCGGACTAGTGTGTAGATGAGTTTACCTGTTCAGTGTGATGATGTTTAATTTCCCTGAGAAAGTCTGTAGTCCCATTTAGCAACTTGTTAGCAACCGCTTTTTTCAAGACTCGTAAAAGCTTTAAAAAAAATCACGAGTGGAATTCCGTCTATCCTATCATCCTGTGAGCTTGACTGAGTATTTCTCAGAACATGCTTATGACTGTCCCGATCTTCCACTTAATAAACCTCTTGTTTCTGCCTCTGCCCTATTAAACTTGAAAATTGCTGCTGTCTTGCGTATAAGAGACCCATTTTAAATGCGTCTGAACTTGCACACCCAAAAATTGTTGCTGCAGTCACATCTACCTACAGTATAACCTATAAAACCCCTTTCAATCTGGTTTCACTTCTTTCCAAAGGTCTGAGATGGCTTTCTTAATTCTTGATGACCTTCTTGTTTTCTTTGACTCTGAGGCCTTTAGCATTCTCATAGTGTTGGATCTCAGTTCTGCTTTTATCACTTGTTGCTACTCCAGTGTCATAGAAAAAGTCTAACCTGCTAATTTGTTCTGCTCAACTTTATAGGCTCCAAGTTTAGATGAAAAAGTGGATTTGCATTTTATTGCCTTTGTAAATGTTGAGGGACATTTATATGAACTGGGTAGGTAAATTTAAATAAATGTATATTTGTCATTTTGTTTTAGGTGCTTGTTTTATGCAAACAAAATTTATCAGCAACTATTTAAAGAAATATACATCATATTTTTGTACATAATTATTACGGGTGTTAATGTTTTGTTCATGTGTTTCAGATGGACGTAAACCTTTTCCAATTGTTCATGGGAAAACCACAGAGGACACATTTCTTGAGGTATGATGTTTCTCACTCGCATTCTATAGATGTATAGACTCTCTGACAAAGATGTATATTTGGAACTTGTTTTGTTTGTAGGCATTGTTTAAATTGTTTAAACAGTTTGGTGCCTGGGGTTTATGCATTTGCCCATATGTTTTTGACTGATCTACAGGATTCTGCAGAGGTCTGCAAGAAGTTCATGGCACGTGATCCCCAGGAGCTCCGCTTCACTGTCGTGGCTCTTTCCAAAGCATAAATGTTCTAATTTTACCTGAAAGAAAAACTGCCAATTGTTCAGAAGTGCTGAATACTTTATTGTATAAATGCTAAAGGTTTAAAGGTTCAGTTTTGACTGCTTGAAATTAAAGTTTGTTGAAAGTTTTGACCACAAGGCAAATGAGAAGCAAATTAAAATTAGCCAATATCAAAAATTGTACATGCATAATTTTGTATCTGAAAGTTGACACAATCTGACTGAACTACTTTTTTGTGTTCATTCCTTTAAAATGATATGAAATGTATTCTGTGTTAATGATACTAATTGACCTAATGGTATTTTTCTGCCAGAAAAGAAGCCATTTAAAATAAAAGTTCTCATGATGAATATTTACACACAAAATGTGCTGTTCTCACAGAAGTGTTACACCGATGCCAATGTTTCATTACATATGGTGTCCTACTTCTAAATACTGTTTTCTCAAGAATACAGAAAAAATTCAGTTAAGACTAAAACAATAAAGAACAAATGTCCAATGTTTTCATCTCATGTTGACCTTATTGCTGTACTGAGTGACAACAGTTCCACTTCCTGAATACTCCTGAATAATAAGCAATGATTAATTTCTGTCTTTTGTTTTTTACATCCATACTTTTTTCCATTCAAAACAGCAGTGTTCTCTAAAAATAAATTAAAATATGTTAACAAAAATAATTGATTCAGAATTATATATGATTGGAAGATTTAATTATATTTAAGATAAATATGTTATTGTTTTTATACCAAATTAAGCAGTCACATGTGTATGAATAATGACTGTTGTC
The DNA here is from genome assembly GCF_019924925.1 of Ctenopharyngodon idella. Lineage (NCBI taxonomy): Eukaryota > Metazoa > Chordata > Actinopteri > Cypriniformes > Xenocyprididae > Ctenopharyngodon > Ctenopharyngodon idella. The sequence continues at coordinate 11,152,793 of NC_067228.1, read as the reverse complement.
CATGGAAATTCTAGAAACCTTTGTTTCCCCACATAGCTGTGATGATTTTTTTGTGAATTATTTCATGAATATCCTTGTAATAAGCAGACAATGTACGGTCAGCTGGTTATTATTGCAAAAAAGAAAAAAAATGCTGATAGGTTAATTGGGTCAGTGTTACTGGAAGATCTCTTGTCTTCTCACGTAATAAACTTTTTTTTTTTTGTATATAATAATAATTAAAATAATTTAGCCATAATGACTAGCTGACTGAAATCCATCCCTTATTTGCATATTAACTAGTACTTACACTCTAAAAATCAAAATGATTATTAAATTAGATTTACCATTTTTATTTATATTCTTCTGATCTTTAACTGTTTTCACTCTGTACTCTGTACTTGTAAATATGTGTTTAACTAAATCTTAGACGTTTTTTTTCTCTCCCAGTGGCGCTTTATTGTACCCTCGGCACCTGTAACGTAACCTGACAGTATTTTAGGTGTGAATCCTGACGCACTAGGGGGCGTATAAAGTACACAACGCAACTCTAAAGTTTCTCTGGAGTAGGTAAAAGAACAAGAGATTTAAGAGTTTACACTGAGTCCTTTACGGTTGTTATAGCAGGGTTGGTCTTTGACGTTCGACAGAGTGATAGTTTTGATACTGGTAGTCGAATAAGAAAAGCGTTTTACCGGCTGACTTCTTTTGTTTTTTTGTTTTTTTTTGTTTTTTTGTTTTTTAAAGAAACCTGGTAGTCTTAAACATATTCACGCGACGCGGTGAAACAACGATTGCGTCTTGACTACGCGCGTGTTGCGCGCGCTCTTGGAGTGTAGACGCCTGTTTCATTACAGCTTCACCACTTAAGACCGGTGATGGAGTGGCGACCGCAGAGTGCAGTGGGTTATGAGGCTGCTTACTCAGAAGCACAGAGATGGATTGAGGTAAGAACTTTCACACATGCTCTCATTTAAATAAAGAGAGTTCAGGGAAATGACACTTGATACTGCCAAGTTATGAGGGAACTAAAATGAGAATCTATTCATTAGCTCTCATGCTGAGTTATACCCAAACAGACCTGTTGAATTCGTCTTTAACATTGATAAGAATTTATAAAAGCTGACAAAAAATAACATTTGGTGTTGCATGCAAAATGTGTGAGTATTTCCAAAAACTTTATGATGAATACATTATTAATGTTTGTTCATCTTATGATTAGCTTGAGAGTAGTCTGTTCACATTTACTTTTACCAAATGATGAGTGTGACTAAATGAGGACAGAATTTACATTTTCACTTTAATGCATCATTATATTAATTTTTCTTTAACCCATAAAGTTCACACTTAGCATTTCTAGTACCCTGTTGCACTTCATATCACGGTCAAATTGACAAAACAGAGATACTCTGGTTTTGATTATTTATTATATTATTTATTCTAAAATGTATAAATAAAATAATTATTTAATATTAATACAACTATTTTTATTTATTATTTATACATTTTTTTTAAAAATATTTTATATTTATTAATTATTATCTTCCTGTCCACAACCAACAAATTTTGGGTATGTGATTTAAGAGGACATGACAATGCATTTTTTTTTTTAAATCTTATTCCACAAACAGTCATGCATTAAAGGGATAGTTCACCCAAAAATGTAAATTATGTCCTCATTCAATAACCCTCATGTCGTTTCAAATCTGTACGACTTTCTTCGTTACACAAAAGAAGGTATTTTGTAGAATGTTGGCTGGATATAAAACAGTGAGACATGTCTCAAAATATGTTCCACAAAAGAAAGAAAGTCAGGTTTAGAACGACATAAGGGTGAGTATAAATTATGACAGCATTTTCATTTTTGGGAGAACGATCCCTTAAAGCACTCAACAAAAAACAGATTTTCTTTTTTCGTCAAGCTCACAGACAGTGGAAAACAAGTAGTCCTGCAACAATTTTCACATGCTTTACTGCGTTTATTCCTCCAAACCCTCTTAGTCTAGGGCACAAATGATTAGGACTTTCCTATCCTTGTGAATTCCCTTCTCAGCGGGAGATGGCAGGGCCAAAGCACTGGCTGTAACTGAACAAATATTGTTCTTAATTCATGAGGGGTGAATCTAAATGCTTTCAGTGTGACATCAGTCTCTCACACATGCACACTGGTTCATTGTCACAGGCAGTGGACCTTGGCAGGGCAGTTTCAGCCCCAAGCTGATTGCCCCCCTGCAAAGGAAAGTGATGTGCCGATTAGCGTCCAATCTGGATGACTAACGGGTTGTCAGGCATGAGGGCGCACTGAGCAGTGCTGGAGTGTTGAGTGTGAGTGTGTAGGGTATTATAGTCAGCTGAACGATCTGGAGTTTGTCACATGTGCTCATTCTTGCACCCGCTCTGTGGGCAGAGACATTCCTGTTTTTTCTCCAGGGTAGTTCTCAGCTCGTTAAAGTCAAACCTAAAATTAGCCACCCATCTGAAGTTGCTTGGTATATCTAAGTGTAGAAAGTTTTTAAACGTTGCCATTAGCCACTGTGGCTAAATCATTATTGTGGTGAAATTATATTAAATACTTAGAAAGCAGGTTTGTTAAAAAGTAGCTTTGGTTTACATGTAAGTTAAATATTTCGTCCACTGGTTATTATTATTGAAGTAAATCGGGGTCATCTAATTTGAAGTTTAAAATGTTTTTGAAAAAAAAAAAGATTGTTTACAGATTTGAATACTTATAGTATGAAACAGTTATACTTGATTGTTCTTGTTAGCCTAAAATGACTCTAGAGATGTGTTGTTAAGCAGTTTCTCCCAATATTCCTTCTTGTTCAGCAGACCTTGCAAACGATTAAAGCACTTTGGCACAATTAACGATGTGTAGCATTCCGTGTGTCCAAACAACTTGGAATGCCTCACTGCTCCTTCATGAATGAACAATAGCTGTGTGCAAAACTGCAGCTAAAATCATGTCTTAAATCATCAAAACTTGCTATTTAAATGATTGAAATAGTATGTGATCACATTATGTGAGCTTGAAGGACAAATAGTTTGCAATGAATCCTTGTTTTTTTAATCAAAAATACAGTAAAAACAATATTAGAAAATACTCTTACAATTTAAAATAATTGTTTTCTGTTTTAAAGCTGCTGTCCATAACTTTTTTTGGTTAAAAATGATCCAAAATCAATTTTTGAGCAAACCAGCCAATGTTCAAAACTATCTCCTTACCTTAGCCTGATTCACAACAGTAAGCTTGCAATAATGTTTTCTAATTCAAATGGTACTGGTGGGCTTCCGTGGGAAATTCAAGCATGCAGCCGTTCGTTTTTGCATCATTATGTCACGTCTGTTTACATAAAGAAGGAGTCCCGGCTAGTAGGCTATATGGCATGTGGAGGATGCCGCAGGCGGCGGGTCATTTATAGCCTTTTCTCACAGCAGCTGCAATAATTAAACTTATCATTTTGATGGCAGATTGTAATCCAGAAAGGTCCAAATGACAATCAGCAGTGACAACTAGATTCACCCGTAGTCAAAAGCAAAAGACTTCGAACTGCAGAGTGGCTAAAGAAATTGAAATCTACAGGTAACGCTAATAATACACACTAAATACACATAGTCACGCAATGCTGATGTTGTTAATATTAACAATTTGAGAACAAAGTATAACAGTAATAATAATTTGCACGGTTTGACGTGATCTGAGCTAAGCGATCGTTAGATTTAATCACCATTGGTAGCGCGATTTATTGTAATGCTTTTTTGTCTCAGTTGTTTAGAACAAAAGTGGCAGACATGTTACTTACTTGTTCAGATGACATTTTCCGGTAAAAATTCTTATTTTGGTCATACTTCCAAGATGTAGAATCTGTGATTCCGAAGTACAGTATCCACACCGGTGCGATGACTGACAGCAAACATTAGATTCATCCACGCTGAGGAGCCGTGCTGATGCACAACCCACGTAAAGATGATAATTTCGCAAATAACAGCAATTGCAGGTTTCAAACAGAGATGGCGACAAAGAGGCAAAACTTACGGACTGCAGCTTTAATATATTTTAAAATGTAATTTATTCCTGTGATGGCAAAGCTGTATCTTTAGCATCTTTACTTCATTCTTCAGTCACATGATCCTTCAGAAATAATTCTAATATACTGATTTGGTGCTCAAGAAACGTTTCTTATTATTATCATTGTTGAAAAAAATGGTTGTGCTGCTTAATTTTTATGTGGAAACTGTGATACTGTTTTTCAGAATTCTTTGATTACTGTCACTTTTGATCAGTTTAATGGAATCTTGCTATATAAATTCTGTTTTTCCTTTTACAAAAACGATTTGTTCAAGCTCTCAAATTGTTCTCCACCTGCTACAGAGATCTGTTTAAAAACAATAAGCCATCATGGACATTACAATGACAGGAACAGCAGGGGTCAGGATTTCATATGTCATTGAACTCTGATGTTTACTGCATCATGCTGTGTGAATATGCTCCATATGATTAACCTCTTTACACTCCATATCTGTGAGAGTTTGTAATAGTTTCATAAATCTACATGAAGGAGACAGGAAGCTTTTTGACTTTTTATTCCAAAAACAATATTCTGAAAAAATATTACATACTATTATAAGATTATCTTATTATTTGTCTCAAGCTTTGAAAGATTTAGATCAGTGTGACATGGAATGCAAAATTCCTGTTGAAATAATCTACCTTTAGTTTGTAATTTGCAGTGTAACTGGATCTAGTACTAGGATCATAGTATTTGTCCACAGATTATTTTTGTCCTTGTTTTGTTCAGCAGACATAGAAAGTGCCCTTTGAAGTTGTGCTTCTAAAAGAGAACAATTGCGGTTCAAATCTCGCAGTCAATGCTGATCTCAACATAACCAGTGTCCTTTTACATGTAAGGCCCTCCACACCCTCTGAATACATGCTATGTTTTTGAGTGACAGTCAAATAAAAGCAGCATAAGAGTGTGCTGTTCTACACAACAGATATTGATAAGTGGTTACTCTTTATTGACATCTCTAGATTTCATATCCTTTGCATACTTTGTTTTTGCAACAAGACCATTTTGGAGATATTACAATACGGTATGTCTGTATGGTCTGATTGTTTGTAGTTAGTTGTTTATATTTGATGTTATACCAGTAGCATATTATAAAACAACATACTTAAAGTATTACTTATAATGGCTTCGTCTCATGAAAGCTAAACTCTGTAGAGTGTTTTACTGGCGTTTAAACTTGGAAATTGAAAACATTTGCATCGGAAAAAGGGCTTTTGTCATAGATTATGTTATATGAGGTGTGGAGCAACAGGGCTCACATTGTAACAGTGTAGTCTGAGGGAATAAACACAACATAAATGCTTCCCTGTGTGTGAGCAAAAACAATGGGCTGCCTGCCTTTTGTATCTTGCAGGAGTAGCTTGAGATCATTGGAAAGGCATGAAACTGTGTAGAACTGTGACATTCCTCCAGATGCTCTCGTTCTCTGTGGTTTGGCTGCTGGGCTCCAGCCTTGATTACTGAATAACCCACGATTCTCCAAAAGAGGCTGTGTTATTGTGCTGGTGTGCTAGAAGCTTGGACTTAAAGCTTGGAAGAACAACTTTCCTCTCATTTCCCTGGACATCCTACGTTCCCACTCACTGGTTCTTAGTGCTTCCTGTGTTTGTCTTCGTCTCGCAGGCAGTCACTAAGAAAAAGTTTGGGAGCAGTAATTTCCGAAGTTCTCTGGAGAATGGACTTCTGTTGTGTGAGTAAGTAAAGCTGTTTTTTTTATACTTCTCAAATTTTTTAACATGGTTTTCTTGCTTAAACCATGAAAAGGATTCTGCTATAAGTTTGTGGCTTATCGTTTTGTAATGTTTTTTTTTTTTTTTTAATCTTAACCATTGCATAATTCTTTTTGTGCACCACGAACATAATATAATGTAAATGCTCCTAAAGGACAGTTCATTTAAAAAGGAAACATTCAATCATCATTTACTCACCAAAAGAAGATAATTTGAAGAATTGTCTTCTTGCAATTCCTGCTCACATTTTGTCTAGAACTACAATAAGCATCATGTTTGCACAGCACACACAATGCTTCTGCACTTAATTCCGGTTTTTCTCAGCATTGGGACAGGAGAGGTGTCAGACAATAAATGGGAAAACAAAGTAACTAAGATATTTTGTTGTAATTTTAAAAAATAATATGTTACTTTACTTGTTACTTGAAAAAAGTAATCTGATTACTTAACTTGCGTTACTTGTAATTCGTTACCCTCAAGACTGTGCTGAAGTAACCGTTTTAGCTTGCTTCTACAAGTCCTTGAGCTCTTTTACTGTGACTTGTGTTTCAAAGGACTCATATCCAAGCATTCTGCATCGCAAATACAATGCAGTATCAGGTGAGTCGCCAAGCAAGTTTACTACAGTTCATCATCAAAGCCAAACAAATGGAGCTCGTTATGTGATGCAAATGTCAAAATGAATTAGTTCACAAATCATGCAGTATAGTAAAAGTGTTTTAGGTGATAACATAGTTTTGCGCAAGGAACCATGTTGTGTTTTACTGCCACAAATGTTCATTTTAGCTTGAAGCTGCAGTGAATTGAATGTAGGGTACAAAGGGGCTAAAGGCACACCTTAGGAAAAATGCCCTTTTCACCAGTCCCATAGTGTATGATTGCAGAAAAAACATATGTTTTTTATTGAACATTGATGGAGCAAGAGATTTTGTGTAAAAGTAAATCATAAAAGTAGTTTGTTTAAAAATCGTACAAATGTATGGAGTTAATAATTGTACTATTTTCGGTTTATTTTGATAAATAAATTCATTTTTGTTGAATATACTGTTATTAAAATATGTTCATTTAAAAAAAAAAATAAACAAAATTATTTAAAAAAGTAAACATTCTGAAAGCATTGAATGAGACCCCATAATAACTTAATATAGCTTTACTATATTAATAACTTAATATAGCTTTTAAATTATATTTTATTAAATGATTGAGATTAATATCATATTTTTGAATATGATTGTTTCATTATAAATATGGTGATTGTCTCTAAGGTGGACACCCAAATTAAGCATACTTTTACATATGGTTCTGTTGTTAAAAAACTGTTGCTTTAGTTACCATGAACAAAACTGACAAACATTAAAAAGACCTTTGCCTCAAAATATAGTCAATAATTTTATCGATTCTCATTTGCTACATAAATCTACAACATTTAAAAAAAAACATGAATTATTAGATCAAATTAGCGCAGAATCAACTTAAGCGTTGCTGTCCTCTATCGCGTCAAGGATCTGCCAAATTTCCATGTGCATAGTCAAAAGCAGTTGTTAAGAAAAGTGCTGAGCTGAATTTTTTTTGCCATCTAGTGGTTTATAAGAGAAAAAAGTCAAATGCGCCTTTTACCCCGGTGCGTCTTTAGCCCTGTTGTACCCTATTGGTACATTTTTGGAGTGTTGCAAAAATGTGTGTAGAGGCACATTTTTCCAGTGAGCGTTGGAGCTATCCCTTTAACTACTTTTCTATAATGCACTGAAACAGTGTTTTACCTGTTGGCTGAAATGTGATGCAAGCTAACACTACCTGAACTTTTTCATTTGGAATTTGTATCTAATGTCAGCTGCGTGTCATTTAACATGCATTGTGTCATGCAGCTATTTTTAAAACACAAAATCTGTACCCGGCTGCCACAATCAGACTCTGTTCCGTCCCAGGAAGCATTAGTAAGCCTAGCAGAGGAAAACAACACGGATGGCAGAGCATTTAAAAGGACAGCTGGGAAGAGGTGATCCATAGTGCCAGCTACTCTAGCCGTGTTCAGAAACCTGAGCAGAGGACAGGCACATGGGGAGAGGCGGCTCTCAGGCCTCTTGTGCTGTTTATGTAAAGAGAGCGTTGGGTCGGTGGACTGGGCGTGACATGCTGCAAGCTCAGGGATTTTAGCACATTTCTGAACCTGACTGGATAGTTCTGGGGCAGTGCGTGGGCCGGTCTGACATGCTGGTGTCAGTCGAGTGACTCAGCAGGCTAATTACCACAGTCCAGTGCAGAATGTCATCGTCCTGCTCCTGCGCTCTCATGCTGCCTGCTTACAGTTTGCACTGAGCCATTAGCTTTGCTATTTCCACATGAGCGAACAAAAGCCCACATTACCTGAGGATACTGTCACTCTGGATTTCACAACCAAACAAAGAGTCCTGTGAAACTACTGTTGGGGCCGGCACAGCAAAGTCTTGACTTTAGCTTAAAGAGTGTGCAAATGATTCATAGAAGTGTGAATGGGTAGATGTGTTTTAGTGATCACAGTCAGAGAAGAAATGGCCAACACTACATACTCTTTAGATAGCTTTATTTATTTTTGTTAAAAACAAATGGGCCACTAATATGAGTTTAAAAAGCGATAATTTTTATGTAGTTCTAGTTTGTATATTTTCATAGATACTGGTGTTTAAAAAAAAAAAAAAAAAAAGACTCAAAGCTTTGTTTGTAAATCCAAACCCAAAAGTAATTTATTTTAAGCACGTACACACATTTCTGACTTTGTTACCATGTTTATGACCCTACTTTTTGCATGCCACTGCTTCATTAACCAATCAGATTCTATATATCAATTACCTTTAATTGTAAATGTTACAGTTAAATTCAACATTCAACCAATCACATATTTACACATTATTTTATGTTATTTTTTGCATGTTATTAAATACACTAAATGACTTTGATATTGATTCTAAAGCCTGCGTTAACCTGTAACAAAAATGGCAGCTATGTATGCACTGATATGAAAAAATTTGACCGATACCGATAATTCCTTATATTTGAAAGCCGATAACCGATATATTGGCCGATAAATCTAAATCAAAATGTTTGTATAATTTTTGAGAGCCTGATTACAAAATCAAAAGTTTCACCATTAAAAGCCATGTCCCAAGCACACAATTATAATGTTCTCATTATAATATTATGTAGCCTATATGACAGAGACAGTCTTGTGCTGTACATGTTGCACCTAACTGTAATTTCCTTTTTGAAGTGATTTCAATCATATTTCAAGCAAATCAAAACCATCATGGCGGACAATGCGCATCTGAAGTAAATAATCCATTATTTATCGGCTTTAATATATTGGCCAAATTTTCTTATTGGGCCGATAATGATAACATTTAAAATGAGTATATATAAGCCGATACCGATATGGTGGCCAATATATCATGCATCCCTAATGTTATTCCTTAAATGTTTTCACGCAAAATGAAAATTCTGTCATTATTTACTCACCCTAATGTCATACCTGCATGACTTTCTTTCTTCTACCACAGAAGTAATTGCACATCACTAAATAAGAGTGTTAATGACTGCCTCTCCCTTTATTGCACATGAGCAAAAAAGTCAGAAATCAAGTTTCTAACATTTGTCATACCTCACATTATTATATTTCATGCTCATCACTCAGCCACATGCCTTGGATTTTGCACTTTAATGTTTCTGCGTATTTCCCAAAACCAGTTTTACACACAAAACTAGACTTACTTGGAGGCTATTGACTGATGTCTGTTTCCACAGAGCTGTTTGTATTTTTTCAGGGCATTAGATGGCTTTGTAAACTGAAGCCAGAGCCAGATGGTCAGAATTAAAGGAAGCCATATACTAGCAACTGACATGTGATGTATCTGTTTATGTTGACTTTTGTTCTGTTTTTTCTTTTTCTAGTCTGATCAACAAGATCAAGCCTGGCATCATCAAGAAATTAAACAGATTATCCACACCTATTGCGGGCCTGGTAAGTGGGTTTTTTTTTTTTTTTTTGTACTTTGACATGCATACATGATTTGAGTTGTAGTATTCCACCATGACTAAGAACTTTAACTCTTAAAAAGAAGTTTGAATGATTTACTAAATGGTTTACATGTACATGGATTGAAAAAAGTTGATTTACTTATGCTTGGTATTTAATAGAAATCATTTGTCACCATTTTCCAAACAGAAAGCATTGCAATTTTTCTATTATGAATAATCCATACACATGCATGTAGAGAAGGCTTCTTTGAATTAGATTTTGAAACCATGTGATATATTACTTGGACTACAAAAAAAAATTTTTAGGATTCACTATTATATAAAATATTGAAGTTAAACATATTAATGTGTTAATGTTAACTCTGAAAACACAAACAACATGAATCTTTTTAGGACTTTTTAATGCAAGAGCATAGACAGGTGGCATATGGGCCTGAATTAAGCTGTTTTTATTGAAGCTTTTTGGCCTAATCTATGCAAAACATGCTCATTTATTTCCCATTGCCCTTTAAAACTCTTAACCCAGGTAAGCTTAGATAAGCGTCTGCATGTCCAACAGCATCACAGCGGTATTTCCATAAAATGCTTCCAACCCCGAAACCTTTCGAGCACAGCCTAAACTCACAATTGAGGGCTTACATGGAACGGGCTAAGCAAAGGCATGCAAAGAAAAACACATAGTTTTGGAGTATATTTTAGTTTTGCTAAATACTGCTGAGCCTGTAAAGTTTGTCCTTAAGAGAGCTGTTTCTTAGCTACCAGCAAACCCTAAGATGCAAAAGAACACAATGCACTTATCCAGCTATGTTTATGACCGATGAAAGATATATTTTTCCACAGAATGAAAGGCTCATTCAAGCCTCTGAAATTTTACCAGCACCATTATTGTTCCTTCTGGCTGCTTAGCTTTTGTTAGACAGTTTCATTCTAATACTGAGGTTATATATTTTGTTAAATCAAGGCTCATTAGTGCAAGAGTGGAAATCTCTGGTTTTGTGGACTGTGTAGCGACTTTGGCTTTGGATCACTAAACTCTACTCAGGGTTTGGCTTCTGTTGATCTCTGGATCACTTTCCCATAGTTCCATCAAATCCGGAGCCGTGGTTTACCCTTGTATTTCCCCGGATAGCTGATCCTCCTTTTAACAATTTGAAGAGAGGAAGCCTACACTTGTGTGGCACGCTGGTCGGCCACATTAGAAAAGTCATTCTGGCAGGGCTTTGGACTGAGGTTTAGCAGAGAGATGGCTCCGTAGAGTGCAGCCCTTCATAAACCCCCTATAATTGAGCTGGATGGATATATTTGCAACGAGTCTCACCACTGTGAAAGGAGAATTGGCAGAACTGATTATTTGAATAGAATTTTCCACAGGCCACCAGGCTTGTTTGCTCTTAAAAGTGTGCATTTAAGTGTTTATATTTTATTATTTACTTTAATTAAACCCATAATGTCTCAGTGTAAAATTGTAATGTTTTAATGAAATGGCGCATTATTCCCTAATTCACCATAATAGTTTACTGAAAACAACATGATTCACATGAGAGATTGATCAGTGCTGACACAGTTTATCACAAGAATTTAACCGTAGCATACCTCAGATTGCATGCATATCACCAGTAATGCCTTTGCAACAAAACAAGAACCAGCAGTCACAAAAAAAAAAAAAGGTGTAGGGCGGAAGGCTTGATAGGCTTGAGTATTTCTGACAGGATTACTGTATGTGCACTGACTGTAAAGATTTTTTCTGCATCATTATGTCTGCATGATTTGGTTCTTGAGATGAATTCTGATGTGCTAATTAGTTCACCCATTAATGAAATTTTTGTCATTAATTATTCACCCTCATGTCGTTCCAAACCCATAAGACCTTTGTTCATCTTTGGAATACAAATTAAGATATTTTTATTGAAATCCAAGGGTTTCTGTACCACACACAGGCAACAACGTCATTGTACCTTTCAAGGCCCAGAAAGACAATGTTAAAATAGTCAATGTGACTACAGTGTTTCAGCCTTAATATTATGAAGCGACGAGAATACTTTTTGTGCACAAAAACAAAACAAAAATAACGACTTTATTCAACATTTTTTTCTCTTCCCTACATAGTGAACGCAGTGCAATGCTTCCATGTTCTATGTCAGAATGACAGGGAAGGGAAAAAATTGTTGAATAAAGTTAGTTTTGTTTTCTTTTTGCGCACAAAATATTCTCATCGCTTCATAACATTAAGGTTGAACCACTGTAGTCACATGTCTTTACTGTAGTCACTGTAGTCACATGTCTAACGATGTCTTTAACGGGGTCATATAATGCCACTTTTACAAGATGTAGAATAAGTCTCTGATGTCCCCAGAGTGTGTATGTTAAGTTTTAGCTCATACCCACAGATAGTTTTTTATAGCATGTTAAATTTGTCACTTTTTGAGGGTGAGCAAAAATGGTCCGTTTCTGTGTGTCCCTTTAAATGCAAATGAGCTGCTGCTCCCAAGAAGAGGTCGGAGTTTCAAGTGCTTGTGTTAGCACATACGGTTACGTACTGTATTGCAATAACATGGCCTCACCCCTTTGTTGCGTGTTCTCGGGGGCAGGTTTTATGTAAATTTTAGGGTTAGTGATGTCACTAACCCGGGAAGAAGCTTGTTGTAGTCCCTACCAGCCGTTTGTTGTAGTCCTTAAACAGAAAATTCTTTCAAAGAAAATATCTCACTTTGCTTTGAACTTTGAGCATCGTAACTTTGCAGATGTTGTTTATGCTCTAATGGCAACATTACACACTAACTAAAGTTAAAAAAGTTTGCCTTGTTCAAGGACACAAAAATTATAGATCCAGTGTCACATATAGTTGGGATTGAACCTGCAACTATTGTGTTGTATGAAACATAAGAACTAGACCTTAATTTAATACATTTGAAGTATTTTGCTTGTGCAAAGTGATATTGTTATAGGTAGAGGTATCTGACACACTCTAGCCAGTGATTATGTCACTGTCCCAAAGCTATCTGTGCTAAATTATTAAAATATTTTAATGTTTTAACTAACATGTCCTGTTGAGGAATTGTAGGTCATTTAAAATTCCAAGTAAAGGTTAAACATGTAATAGTCTGTTGGTTCCTAACCACATGCTTCAAGACATTTAGCATTCAGGTATTCAGGTTAACAGGTGACTAGCTGGACCTTTTCATATCTCAGATATTTTGCATAAGTCTAGGTTAAAGGTTAAGGACACTGATCAAACTGTTGGAGTGTGAGAATTTGGTTGAGCTACAGTACAATAAGAGACGCATTGTTGTTGACATCCATTTTCTGTGCAGTGTATCTCATTTGTCATCTTTAAACACAGATGAAACGTACACTTTGACTCTCACACACAGGGTCAGGGTGAGACCTTTGACCTTGCACCTCGGGAAAGGATTTAACAGCAGGCGAGGAGGTGATTCAGAAGTGGAGCTCCTCATTGCCATCTGCTAATAAGCATGTTTGCTGTTTAAATATAGGCCAAAGCACCCTGTGATTATTTCAGAGCAAGCAGGAAAGCAGGAAAGGGTGGGCTGCATGCTCTGAACTATCATCCAGATGGTTGATCAAGTCTAATTGAAATAATGTCATAACACGACTTCAGTGCCATGATAGTCTACATTCATCAATGTACCGGATGTGTATGTGAATACACGCACACGATCTTGAGTTTCCTTAATATTAAAAGCATTTCCTTACCCACCCACCGAGCAATTTTAACATTTGCTTGGGGGAAATACTTTGTCGTCTCAGTCACCTGTGTTTCATGGCAACCCCGTCTCCAAAATAATCCACCGCCCTGAAGATTCCTCGAATATTCTTCTGAGAATTTTGAGTGGCGGTTTCTGGGTGTGAAAAGGGAAAGTATGCTTCAGTTTGTGCACATGTAGGTATGTGTCTGGGTTAGTCTAGAGCGAGTGAAAAGAGAGTGCGTGTGTGTGTTTGTGTGACTTCCTTACATGTGCGGGGGAGGGGACTGGTGGCTTTCACACCCTCTGTCACGCTTTTGCACCGCCCCAAGGCCAAACTCCTACTCTTACAGGTACAGTCACAGGTCAATCAGTGATATCCTGCCTTTATTCTTTGCTCTTGTGGTGTCACTTTTTATTGCCCTCTTTCGTCTCCTCCCACTGCTTCAGCTCACTGGACTGAACTTTGGATATAATGATTTCTGGGCTGTGTGTGCCAAAGAATTCCCGTATGAGTGCTGTGTAACTCACAAGGTGGACACATATTCTCTGTCGACAGGACAACATCAGCCTCTTCCTAAAAGCCTGTGCAAAGCTCGGACTAAAAGAGGCCCAACTTTTCCATCCAGGAGACCTGCAAGACTTATCCACACGTGTGACTGTCAAGTAAGTTTTGGTTTTCTCAACTTACAATGTTCGGTAATATGTTTGACCTTCCGCCAATGTGAAAATAGCTGTGGTTTAGCTGTAACAAAATGTGTCCAACCACTGTTTATGGCTCGCTGGATGGTGATTTTGGCAGATCTTATTGTCTCATATCCACATATTTTTGTAAAACAGGCTTGTATTACTAAGCCAGTCATTTAAATTCAACTGAGTCATTTTGAAACTCAAAGTGGATAGCTATTTTTATAAGATTCATGGGACGTGCTGTGGTTGTTGACATAATAGCTCAATAACATTTATCATACAATCATGCCTGGCTTGTATGAACTTGTTTTGTTTATGAAAATGAATTGAATATTAAATGAAAATCATGAATTAGCTATGGCTTTTTTGTCAGGTGAGAAATTAAAGTTAGAGAAGAGGTAATAAATAAAGAGCAGAGGTGAGTTGCAATGAAACTATAATCTGATCTTAAAAAAGCAGAATCGCCCTCATGAGTTAAGCATAAACTCTCACTATCACTGAAACACAAGCTGAAAATTGGCCTGTGTATGTGTAAATTCGAGATGAAGAGAGATTAATGACTTTCTGTGTGCACTGTGGGTGAATTTGCCACTTGCAGGTGTTTATGTTGTGTGCATGCTGTAATCATGCTATATTGTTGTAGTTTCAGTGTTTTGGATCAGCCCAGCCTGTGACAAGGGTGGAAAACCATGGCATGTTGATCAACCTGTTCAGTATTTTCACAGGTGTGTCTTTGGGAGGCAGTGACGTTGTGAGATCTGTCAGTCTAGCTCTGACATGTTCATCACCGCAATAGCATTTTGATATTTTTGAACAAACACAGTACTCGGCTATTATATTTTCAAAGTCACTTAAATTGAACTAGAACATTTAATAATTCATTGCAACAGTTCACAGAAAAATAATAATTCTGTCATCATTTACCCTCATGTTGTTCCAAACCTGACTTTGTTGTCTATAAAGCACAAAAAGGAGAAATTTTGATAAATTTGCTGGTTGTTTTTTTTCTATGAAGTTGAATTGAATGGAGACTGAAGCTGTCAAGCTTCAAAAAAGGAATCAAAAGCACCATAAAAGTATAATAGAAGTAGTTTGCTTGAATTGTGTGCTATTTTCCAAGTCTTCTGTGACTAACAAAACGTTTGTTTACTGACGGTGGATTGTTAACCAGATTATTGAGTAAGTAACTTGAAAGTTGAATCGATCAGTTCAATGTGTAAACAAATCATTCAGAAACTTTTATGATATGTTTAATCAGATTCACTGAAAAGATAATTCATTTGTGAATTGGGAATCACTACTACTCTCATAAGCCCTCATGAATTCTCATGAACTTGCCAAGGAGAGTTAAGGCGAATGTCAAGTTTCTCAGTGAATAATGGTTTAAAGGTCTGTTCCACAAACAAATCATATGACCTCAAGGCTTAGACAGAAATACAGAGCACAAGTCATATAAACCACATTAATCATAGCTTTATGGTGCTTTTTGTCATTTTGCAGCTAGGCAGCTTCAGTTCTCATTCACTTTAATTATTTTTATAAAGATTTCTAATGATATTCTTCAAAAATTCATCTTATGTGTTTTAAAGAACAAAAAACCTCATAATTATGACTTTGGAGCAACAAAAAATATCATTTGGGGTGATCTAATTATTTAGTGGACTGTATGCAAATTACTTTAGTTCTTTTCCTGTGTTTTCTGATAGTTGATCCCTTTGTGAACAGCTTCATTTGACTAAGGTGTGTTCAGCTCTGGCTTGAACTAGTCTAGCACAAATTATTGGTGTGTTTTAGAGCGTTGTGACATAACATAGCTGTATCACGTCACATACAAATTAGTAACAATTCAAATATGTGAAATTAACCTGCCCATAATGATAAGACTGCTTTGAATAGGGCAAGGGAGGGCTTTATGTTTCTGCCAGTCCTGCCATTGTTACCTCAGCAGAAGTGACAGTGCTGTCAGACACTAACCTGTGGGCCGAGATTAAACAAAGCAAGCCTTGCTTCATGACGGTTACCATGCCACACCCTCACTGCCATGGAAACTGTACCGAGGCTCTGATTAAACAGGACCTATAATCCCTATAGGTTATAATTATAATCACTTACTGCACTTGTATATGTCTGAGGGTGTGTGGCTGTGAGCATGAAGTGAGGGTTTATCTGCGTCCACTGTCAGGCATTTGTCGGAAGAGTTCCAGGGTTCCTAATTTTAGAATTGAAGGGTCACTTTTTGACACTAGATGGAGTGCAGCAGTGATATGATTCCTGACTGTTTCTTTTTTTAGCTTGTTTTCTCCTTCGTTCGCCTGGTGTAACTTTACATCCTTTAGAAACATGTTTGTGTTTACATCAAGAACACAACAAGAAGGTTACCATTTTGGCTTGTATTTTCTGTTCTGGGTTTGTGTAGACCATGCAATTTGCATATACTAACTGTAAGCTGGTCAACACCCAATCAGCACTGTCCAACACAGATATATGGTAGGGCTTATTTTTAAGGTTTTTACACCCGACACTTGCCAAATCCTTCTAGCAAATTCCATGAATTTTTTTGTGTTCTGAAGCGATACATACGAGCAGTAAATGATACATGGCAGTAAACCATCTGCAATGTGAGGGCAGAGTTTGCATGCCACATTAAAGTTTTCAGATCTCCCACACTGATCTGTGGTTTATAGCCCTTGTGGAGTTTGATGGCGACTGTTCACCGTCACACAGAAGGCAACGTGAGCAGATATTGCAGCCTATTGCCGGCAGGCTTGAGATAAGCAGGGTCTACATTCATTATTACTCATCAGTCCATGAAAAGCAAGTGTCTCAGAGAGGGAAACAACTCCAGGTCATCTGTCCCACGGGCAGCCTCTTCCAGCACGACAGCTGCTCAGTTTCATGGCCTGTTTATGTGTGCCAATAAACACGATCAACATTACTTTACTTTTACACACACACATATATATGTATATGTACACACACACAAACACAAGCGTGCAGATATAGAGCCATATCGTACTTCTGCTCGTATGATATTCCATATAGATATTGCATGTATGTGAAAAAATAATTAAATAATAAGTAATAATTAATCATTTTAATATTTATTCTTATATGTCAACATCCCTTTGTTTAGTACCAATGTTATTTAAATATAATTGAGATACTGTTATAGATTTTTATTAATAATTAATGATAATTTTATTTATAATAAGTTTTTATTAGGGATGCACTGATACCACTCTTGCCAGAATGAGTCCGATACTTTCATTTTTGGTACTCGCTGATACAGAGTACTGATACCTGTACTTTCATTGCATTTGTAATTTTTCAGTATAATATTTAAATATAATAATTGTAATAAATAATAATTATTTTATTTAAATAATTTAATTTTTTTTTTTTTTTTTAAATATTGGGTATAGAAACCAAAAGAATATGAATCATATTGTAGTTGGCTTAATTCATTAGGCAAATAGAATTCATAACCTTCAGTTATTTTCATGCTTGATTATGCTTCTTAAAATGTATTGAAAAATGTATCGTTTCAGCGTTGTTTGTGAGAAATGGATGTGCGCTCAACTAGCTTGCGCTTCTATCAATCCACTTAGCTTGCATCACTTATCAGCTTGTGCTATACAGTACATAAATATTGAATTTATGTTTAATATTCTTTAGTTAGATACATTTATAGATACATTTATCTTTTATCTCTGATATCTCCATGTCTTTGTTCTGTTGTCAGTGTTTCTTTGTCTGGACACAAACACTGTACACTCTTCGGTTTTTGGTATCAGAGCATTTTAATGAGTTCGAGTACACAAGCGCAGTATCGGGCCCGATACTGATACCAGTATTGGTATCAGTGCATCCCTAGTTTTTATTTTAAAAATGTTCAATTTTAATCAAAGTTTTAGTATATTGTTGTGTTATAGTCATTTTTATTAGTTCTTTTTTTAAATATGTCTGTATAGTTTTTATTATTTCTTTTTTCAATTTTAGTTGTTTTAGTTCATTAAGTAGTTCATAAACTAAATGAGAAATGTTGCCTTGGCAACTAGCTGAAATAAAATAATGAACAATTTGATTCACATTTAAATGACTACTGTTTTGTCCAGGTACTGGTAGCAGATTAGTGCTTGTTAGTGCTGAGTAAATGTAGGATGTATCTAACAGATAGCCATCTATCTTCTTTATAAATTGGTATTCACAGGATTAATAATTTGGCATGGAATGGACAAGATATTTGTTGGTATATGACAACTATGACTAGTGGCGAATGATAGTTCAGAGGGTTGTCATTGTAGATGGTGAAATCTAGGTAGCTGTGTGAACTTTGTCTCTGCGTTTTATTAGCTAATGTCTCGTCCAGTGAACGTTTTGTCATGCTACTAGCGATTACAAAATGTTAATGATAAAGAATTTTATCTCTTCCTGCATTCCAGTAGTTTATAGAGTTTTGCATTTCAACTGATTAAGAGTCTTGATAACACCTCACTTTTCAATTTCTAACAGTATTAATAATTATGGGCAATCATCAGTTATTGACCTCAGGTGGAGCCACACATTGCACCAAATAAGAGAGACAAATTAATCATAAAAGAACGTGATCACAAATGCTCTTCATGTCATTCTGTATCTGTTTCCATTTTTACAGCAACAATATAGTGTGGCAGAGTGGTGCAGTAACAATGTTGTTCTTATTAACTGTAGATGCCATCATCTCATGCCCAAGCACCAAACTGATTGACACATTAACCACTTTTAGAGCAGTTCTCCTAGTACATGTAAATGTGCTTTGAGGTTGGCTGCTGGATACGTTTAGCTGGTTATTGCAAAATACTTGAAAATAGATGTGTTGAATGTTATCCTTATTAGAAATACACTACCATTCAAAAGTTTGGGGTCAGTAAGTGACATTTATAATGTTGCAGTAAATTCTGTTTCATATAAATGCTGTTCTTTCGACATTCATCAAACAATTCTGGGAAAAAATATATATATCCACAAAAATATTAAGCAGCACAGCTGTTTTTAACATTGATAATATTGATCTTGTGACAGAAGACTGGAGTAATTATGCTGAAAATTCAGCTTTGCCATCAGAGTAATTACATTTCTTTCAGAAACATTAAATATTCTTATCGACCCTAAACTTTTGAACAGTAGTTTAAAGGGATAGTTCACCCAAAAAGGAAAATTATCCCATGATTTACTCACCCTCAAGCCATCCTAGGTGTATATGACTATCTTCTTTCAGACGAACACAATCAGAGATATATTTAAAAACATCCTGGCTCTTCCAAGCTTTATAATGGTGGTGAATGGAGGGCCAGCTTTTGAAGCCCAAAAAATGCATCCATCCATCATACAAATAATCCATATGGCTCCAGGGGGTTAATAAAGGCATACTGCGCAAGTCGACTCGAGAGTAACCACCGAAGCGATGTATGACTTGAGGTTGTAGGAGTAGCGTAAGCTTAGACACCTCTTGCGGTTCAAACAAATAAGGCTGTGCAACAAACTCAAGCTCCTCTTCTCTTATAATGAAATCCTCCGACATTTCTCTTTAAAAATAATCTTTTTAGACTTCTAATTCGTGACTGGTGTTTTGTTTTGCTTTATCTTCTGCACTTCCGTGTTCGTCAATATGTCATGCTTTGCATCAGAGGTTACTTTTCTGCCACAAATCGATGCGTACGAGAGCTAGTTATTACAGTTGATAAAGTTTTACAGTGCTCAGCATAAATGAGTACACCCCCTTTGAAAAGTAACATTTTAAACAATATCTCAATGAACACAAAAACAATTTCCAAAATGTTGACAAGACTAAGTTTTATATAACATCTGTTTAAATTATAACATGAAAGTAAGGTTAATAATATAACTTAGATTACACATTTTTCAGTTTTACTCAAATTAGGGTGATGCAAAAATGAGTACACCCCACTGAAAGTCTCTGGAGCAAAGCTAAATTTTAGACTACAAATGTCTAATTTAACAAGAATTCAACCACAGGTGAGTCTAATTATTCATTACACAGGTGTCCAGCAGACAGTTGACTATAAAAGGGTGTTAAAACCCCGTCCCATTTCATGCTGTCAGCAATGGCACCACATGGAAGAGAAATGTCACAAAACCTGAGAAAGAAAATAATTTCTTTACGCCAGAAAGGTGAAGGCTACAAGAAGATCAGCAAAGATTTACTTATCAGTCAGAATACTGTAGTAAAAGTGGTAAAAAAAAATTTTAAAAGATGGAACTGCAACCATCTCACAGAGACATCCAGGTCATCCACGGAAGTTAACACCTTGACAGGAGCATCTTCTGGGTTGAAGAAAATCGGCATGAAAGTTCACTGCAGTTATCTAAAGAAGTAGAAAGCCAAACTGGGGTGACTACTTCCCGTGACACAATATGGCGTACACTGCAGAGGAATGGCATGAATGGGTGCCGTCCACGAAAGAAGCCTCTCCTAAATCCCAGGCACAAAAAAGCCCACCTAGAGTTTGACAGGGCCCATGCTGACAAAGATGAAGACTATACTCTGGAGTGATGAAACCAAGATAAATGTTTTTGGAACTGATGGCTTCAAAACTGTATGGCGTCGCAAAGGTGATGAATACAAAGAAAAATGCATGGTGCCTACAGTGAAACATTGTGGTGGCAGTGTCCTTATGTGGGGCTGCATGAGTGCTGCTGGTGTCGAGGAGCTGCATTTCATTGATGGCATCATGAATTCACAGATGTACTGCTCTATACTGAAGGAGAAGATGCTACCATCACTCCGTGCCCTTGGTTGTTGTGCACTTTTCCAACATGACAATGATCCTAAACACACATCTAAGGCCACTGTTGGATTTCTGAAGAAGAACAAGGTGAAAGTGATTCAATGTCTCCTGATCTGAACCCAATCGAACACCCATGGGGAATTCTGAAGAGACAAGTTGAGCTTCACTCTCCATCCAGCATCCAGTCTCTAAAAGAGGTCATTCTTGAAGAATGGAAAAAGATAGATGTTGCAAAATGTCGCCAACTTGTTCATTCCATGCCATTAAACTTAGTCTGGTCAACATTTTGGAAATTGTTTTTGTGTTCATTGAGATATTGTTTAAAATGTTACTTTTCAAAGGGGGTGTACTCATTTATGCTGAGCACTGTATATATGGATATTTTTCTTACAAAAACCCATTGCTTTACTTCAGAAGACCTTTATTAACCCCCTGGAGCCATATGGATTATTTGTATGATGGATGTATGATTTTTTGGGCTTCAAAAGCTGGCCCTCCATTCACTACCATTATAAAGCTTGGAAGAGCCAGGATATTTTTAAATATATCTCAGATTGTGTTTGTCTGAAAGAAGATAATCATATACACCTAGGATGCTTTGAGGGTGAGTACATGATGGGATCATTTTCATTTTTGGGTGAATTATCCCTTTTAGTCCGTTTAGGTCAGTAAAATGTACTATTGGTGAACTGTTTATTGAAAAAGATCCACTTTAGATCTACAGTGATGTGAAATGTAATGTTATGTTTTCATTATAAGTTCTGTGGGAGAATGAATATGTCATTTGCTCAATGGTGTGTGGCACTGGATGGCATCAGTGGTCTCTATGACAGGGACATTGGTACATTGTGAATTGCTCAATTGTCCATGCCATAAGCAGACAAACAAGAGTTGCATTTGTTCAACACTCGCTCATCAGAGTAGAGAAAATTATTCCTTACAGTGTTTACTTGTGGATTATAGCTGGTGAATCGGATAAGAATGTAACAAGCCTTTTGGGAGACATTAAATCAATCACAGCAAATGCCTTCATTGTATATGAAATGTGTATGTTGTATCATGGAGCTGTGAGTAAAAACACAAAGAACGATTGATGCAAGCTGGCATGACTAATTAGTGGCATTCGTTCATAAAACCAGAAACATTCTTTACCTGTGAATGTTACTTAACTGGGCTGTGAGGTCTTAATATCCCAGCTATGTACACACACCTACTTTATAAATGAGGGGTGTTGATGTGTCATGAACCTGCCCGTCCATTGTCCCTGTGTCATTTTATTGCATTGCCCAAAAGGGATTGGCAGGCCTTTTATGGACGCAAATTATTTCGAAATTGAGAACGGATGTACGACTTGAAAATTCCAGAAATATGCCGTGGATATTGTGAAACTGAGGGCTGGACTTGTGTCCATGTGTAATTATTTTGCATTATGTGTAGGCGATATTCTATCTCTATTATAGACTATCCTACTTTTTCAATCACAACATCTTTATGAGCCTCTGTAGTTTGGACATTGTTTGGAAGAGAAACAGCACAGTGCCTTTTAGAAACTTCCATTGTGTTTTACTTTGAAATGTTCCAACACAGTAATTACACATACAGAAATGGTTTGGTTTCTTGAGAGACACATCCTAAATGTCATTGTGACTTTCCCACGAACTGGTACAGTACTTGTTTATGACATTGACTTGCTCTTTAGGCCCTAAAACGGTCAGCATACAGCTTTTGGGAATGTAACTCAGTTTCTGAGTTCATTACACATAAATATAAAAAAATGCAGGTTGATGTCGCCTTTTGTGTGAATGTAACAGTGCAAACATTATATTCTCACAAACGGTCATTAGCGTAAACAACATTTTTTTGCCTTGGGAACAGACGGGTGATTATAAGCAATTTAACGCAGTCTTGTACTTGTTTAGACACATTAGTTCAAAGCATTAAAAGCCTAATGTGTGAATAAAGACCCCATTGAAAAGCATTTGTGCTCTGATTATGTCTGACAGTGTTTTGAGTAGAAAAATGAGCTGTTGTAATTGGAATGTTCTAGCCACAGTTCTCTTACTAAAAGATGGAGAATTAAGAGTGGCAAGAGTGGCTGTTAAACATAAATGCGCTTCTTTTTTTTAACATAACCCAGTGTTAACAATTTAAAGGGATAGTTCATCCAAAAATGAAATCCCATCAATATTTATTACTTATCTGGAACAGAATAGTGAATTTTGATTTTATAATTATTCTGGCCACTCTTTTTAATATAATGAATGAGGACAGGGGCTGTCAAGCTCCAAAATGATTAAAAAATATATCATAAAAGTATTAGAAAAGTGGTCTGTACTACTCATGTGCTTTACTGCATGTCTTGCAAGGCATATTATAGCTTTTTATGAGGAACAAAAACAAAATTTATATGTTACTGACTACTTTTATGGCAGTTTTATTCTTTTATGGTGTGTTTGCATCCTTTTTGATGTTTTAAGCCCCTGTTCATTGTAATTGCAAAGAAAAAAAGGCCAGTACGTTTTTCAAAATTTCTTCTTTTGCATTCCTCAGAAGGAAGTCATGTGGGTTTAAGACAGCATGACAGTGAATAAATGATGACAGAATTTTATTCTTTGGCTGAACTTTCTCTTTAATCAGATTGGATCATAAATGCTGATTTTGCTGATTTAGCTTTCCCTTTCAAGATCAGGACATTCTACATGAGATAATATCTCGTGTTTTTTTTTTTTTTTTTAAGGATTTGCTGATAAATAAATGCCTCATATTCATGTGAGTGAACAGCTGATCACATGAAACCAAAATACACCCTTGAGGTTCCCAAAATAAAACAGTTTCCTTCCATCTTTTCTCACTGCAACAAAGAATCCTTTGGCTTTTCAGGACTCATAAATTATCATTAGGTAACAGGTATCAAAATGTTCTTGACATTTTTTTTTCAAGCAGCTTTATAAATGTGAACTTTGTTCTGATGGCAGACACAGACTTACGACTTTTATTGGAGCAATAAATTGTTGTTTGTGAGCAGGGAACGCCTTCATTCAGCTAGTTGAACATGTCACACAGGTTCACCAGCATGAAAAACACAGGTCGCTGACTAGCATAATCACTCTTCAACCTCTCAGCTGTTGAACTTTGTAGTCATAAGTCACAGCTAAAATGTATTTGTATTCACTCTGAAGGTGTTGTGCCATTAGAAACTGTCAGGATAGTATACAGTGCAGGTGCTTCCAGTTGCACCAGTGTCACTAAAGCCCATTGGGGATTGATTGGATTGTTAGATTGTTAAAAATTATGTGGGCACATGAATTTAAAAAAAAAAAAAAAAAAAAAAAAAGATGTGCAAGGACAAACCATTTATAATAAATACTGCAATATTCCATAAAAAATAAGAATAGTCCATTTTTGTTTCATGGTGACTTTAAATACTCTGCTGGGCGCTCCAAATACTAAAATGTACGGTCCAGACCTAAGCTACTGTACCGTTGTATTACCTATATCTCTAGAAAAATGGGACATATGTAGATGAGGGCCAAATGACATGCAATGAGCTCTGTAAACAGTCATGTAGGGCACATACACTGAATCATTATAACTGGAATGGGAATGTTGTTATTTTTTGTTAAGGCATAAAAGTTGTAGGCAAGACCAAGGAGTCAAAGTTTGGCTAGTTAGCATGGCCCTATTTGCACCTGGACACAAAAAGCATCTTTCTCCATACACCATGAACCGTAATGCCCAAAATTATTAATTGGTTTGAGTAGGACAAACTTAAATTAAACAAATTAGTTCAGTCAAATCAACTTTTATGAGTATTAAGCACTTTGTTCTTCTTTCAAGTTCACAGAACTGATATATTTTAAGTAAACTGAACTGTTTCATTTTTTTGAGTTTTATGAACTTATTTCTTTTAATTTAGATGAACTTAAGTTTTAACTGAAACTGAGCTGGGATTTCTATTTCCCTGCATGCTTTGTCTATGGCACTTGAAAGGGAGAGTAAATGCTAAAATTAAGTGTTATGTTTTGTGCAAGATTAATGTTAAGTTGGAGATTTAGTAGTGATTAATGTTTTGTTATGCTAATTTAGAAGAGTTTCTGTTAATGTGGGTTTTTGGAGAGTTACCATCATGGTGACAAGTGGTGCATGCGGCTTGGTTTAAGAACAAGTATGTTATAAATGCTTTATATTGCCGTACTCATTCAGCAAGTGTTATACCATGCTATTGCTAACATGTTAGCAAATTAGCAAGTTAATGTTTTCTGAATTAGCTTGTTATAGCTAGCTAAGTTTACATTAATAAAAATATTTACATTGAGGTTACATGATAATTTTAAGTTAAATGTATGAATTAACGTACTTAAACATTTCAAGTTAAGAACAATTAAAACATATAAGTACGAAATAAAAATCTGTCAGTTCTGCTTACTTAGGCCTAAACTTTGAATTTCTTAACTTAAAAATCTGACAACTGATTGCCTCACATTTTTTTAATTTTTGCCAGCTTATTCAGGTTTACAGTGTATACATCCATTTAAAGAAACTGTGTTTCTATTTTCGCAAGTAACATATAATAATAGTAATAATGATGATGATGATGATGATTGTTGTTGTTGTTGTTGATATCGTAATTCCCTGCATATATACATAATAATTTAATATATCTTATTAATAAACTACTATTTCATTATATTGTAGTACATATTTATCCAGTGCCCTATTTAGATTACTAATGGCTCAAGTATTATAAAAATGTTTTGGTCCAAACATCAGAGGAAGAAATACAATACCTCACGCTCACTTTACACACAACAAAAGGATGTCAGGAATCTTAAGTTCAAATGCCATAGACGTTTTACATCGATGAATGTGGTATTTTTATAGTGATTCTGTTTGGTCTTAACCTTAGGTGACAGTGCTCATAAATAACCAGTCAAGGACAAGAAGGTGACACAAAAGTAGAACATACACAGTACATATACTGTATCTTAATTTTTTTTCTGTTTATATTGCTTGTTGCATTTATGAAATAAAATATATTATCAATTTAGAGCGGAGCTACTGTTAGTAGGGTTGTTTATCAGGTCTTTATATCTGCTGTCAGCCGTCCCTGTGTCGCCATGTTTGTCAGTGTGTTTGAGTGAATGCGTTTTTTCAGTCTGTATCCTTTTGTATAGAACTGCTGGGAGCTGGCCTGATAGGATTGTGCTCTCACCTTCTAGCTCATTCGCTAGGGCACACAGAAACCCAAAACATGCCCACTGTTCTTTTATTGTCCTTTTCCCAGACTGTGAGTGATTAACCAAACACCTCTTCTCCCCTACAGACGCCAGGAGAGCAGCAGGAGGCTCAAAAATGTAAGTGCTAATGCTGAATTATTTGGGTTGGTGTGAAATCATGTTTATCCCCTAATTTGCTCATTTGAAATATGCTGTGAGCTTGAGGAGTCTCTGCTTCATTCCTGTGGTGCCAAATAAAATGCTCACTTTATAGTTCCCACATTGCGGTTTGTGGTTGTCTGTTTACCTCTTAAAGTAGCGAAGTAGCAGTATGTAACATTTCAAGAAGCTTCGTCTAAAAACTCAAGTACACTGATCAAGACATCCCTGACCTCCATAGAGAACAAATAAAGTGGCCCAAAGAGTATCTGGACACAAGTGTGAATGTCTGAACAAAATATCTAAGCATATATAAGTTTGTTAGATATCAAGTTATAAAACAATAGATAAAGTTTGATTTATTTTTTTATGTTTTTGAAAGAAGTTTCTTATGCTCACCAAGCCTGCATTTACTTGATACAGTAAAACTGTAATATTGTGAAATATTATTACAATTTAAAATAACTGTTTATATTATTATTAAAATAACTGTTAACTTTATACACTAAAATGACCATTAGAGTAATGTAAAAAATAAATTCTATACTTTTTGGGGCCAGTGTATATGTCTTAAAATTGTACAATGGGATTTATCTAGTTTCTGTTGATATCTTAGCATGCAGTCAGGGACACAGTGGCCTTTTATTGTCATTGAATTGCATCTTTGTTGCAATATGTACTAATACAATTGTGTTGATTTGTCTCACAGGTTCTGATCACCATATATTGGTTGGGCAGAAAGGCACATGCTGATCCATTTTACAATGGACCTTACCTAAAACTAAAGGCTTTTGAGGGATTACTTGGCACAGCACTATATAAGGTAAGATTATGTAGTATTTGACTTTCGTATTTACTTTTAGATGTTACTCTGTATTGGAGTGTATGAATACTCTGGATTCTTCTTCCAAGAATGCAGCATACTAGTCTCATGGTGTAACTATAACTCAATATCATAGGACACAGTCAGCCAATAGCAGTTCATTAATCTGATTGCTTTGATACTGTTACATATTGTAAAACAACAACAACACATGCCACAAAAGAATTTGAATGGAATTTGGCTATGCTTATTGTATCCTTTTAAGTGACATCAACATTTTTGTCATAAAACTAAAGTTTAAAACTGCACATTTCAGTTATTGTAGCCAGAATCAGCTTTGCAAATTTTTGTGTTAAGTACACACCGATAACAAAAAATGAGTTTGAACACTTCAGTGTATCCGATTGGCTTCCAATGGAAGAGACTGGATTTTCATGAGCAAGACTGTGTTTATGCACTGATGGAGGCTGTATGCTGTGTTTGTTGTTTGTGTTTTTCCCTTGTGCATGCTGTGTGTCGGCCTGTCTCCCTCACACTCACACCCTTGTGCTCGACAGGCACTAGAGGATTGCACATCACTGCGGGGCAGTGCACGAAACAGCACTTGTAGAGATAGCTGGTACTCAGAGAAAGAAGAGCTCTTCCCACTACGGTCCGGACACAGGAGAGAAGACTCTCTAGACAGCCTCGACTCGCTGGGCTCCAGAACTTACAGCACATCCTCAGACGCTACACTCAAAGGAAGCAGCGAGGGTAAGACTCTTCAATCTCTGAAGTCACTCTTGTGTGTTCTAGCTTGACTTTGAGAGTCAGAGATGAGTAGTTGTATGAAAGGTGGTTTTGGATATCTCATTTTGTGTCTTTTTAAACAAAACACTTTCCACCAGTGCAAGAAAAATGTGCAAAAAATAAGTTTAAAGACCTGACCACAGATAGCTTTGGCTTAAATGTAGTTTATTAATTAACTCTTGCTTGTCAAAACAAATGCCTGGTGCCCTCTAGTGGTATGCGAACTATACCGTTTAAGGCTTTTGTCATGAGCAATATTTTGCTGTCTATGAGAGTGTCTGTCAGCAGATACTGTTTTGATGGAAATTGCAAACTCCCATTAGTTCATACTATTTTCTACAATTCTACATGTTTGCGTTTTAGTGACATTAGCATCTTTTTACTCAGTCATGGTCCCAGGGGCTCAATTGCAGCTCATGAGGAAGGTGCTGATGTAATTAGCTGCTGATATAATTAGTGTTCTGGACTGTCTACACGTTCACCCCAGTGAGACATTTTTTCTTATTCCCCACTGACCTGCCAATGAGTCAGTCGCTTCCCACTGCCATGTTTACTATATAGAAGTATGTGTTAAAAAAAAATCTTCTTTCCATGTAAAATATTTACAACAATACAAATATTAGGACGATTAAGACATTTTCAGAGAACGTCATTTTGAAAGTTTGGGGATGGTCAGATTTTTTTAATGCTTTTGAAAGAAGTCTCTTATGCTCACAAAGACTGCATTTATTTGGTCAAAATACAGTCAAAACAGTAATATTGTTACAATATTTTTACAATTTAAAATAGACATTTTATATTTTAATACATTTTAAAATGTAATTTATTCCTGTGATGGCAAAGCTGAATTTTCAGCAGCCATTACTCCAGTCTTCAGTGTCACATGATCCTTCAGAAATCATTCTAATATGCTGATTTGCTGCTCAAGAAATATTTCTTATCACAATTGAA
Organism: Ctenopharyngodon idella; assembly: GCF_019924925.1. Classification (NCBI taxonomy): domain Eukaryota; kingdom Metazoa; phylum Chordata; class Actinopteri; order Cypriniformes; family Xenocyprididae; genus Ctenopharyngodon; species Ctenopharyngodon idella. Next base: position 11,123,889 of record NC_067228.1, on the reverse strand, counting down.
AACAATTGTGCTGCTTAATATTTTTGCGTAAAATGTGATTTTTTTATTTGATATATAATTTTTTCTATCAAGTTAAAATTCTTTACTGACATTTTTATCAGTTTAATACATCTTTGTGAAAAATAAAAGTATGTATTTCTTTGGGAAAAAAATATACTGCTTTTGAATGATATTGTATTGTATAAATTTTATAATTTTATAAATTTTATATTTTATAATTGTAAAATAATTTTATTTTATAAAATGCATTTTCTTACCCTATTGGCAAAGAGTTTTTTTTTTTTCTTGCTTTAAATTTAGTGAGATTTGTGTGTAAAAATCTAAATTCTGATGAAGAAATACATTTTTGTAGTGCGTATTTTGTCCCCAAGGATAGTAAAGTGTGAATTCACCTATGGGGACCATCCAGCAGTTTCTGTAAGAAAAACTGCTTCATAAAAATACTAAATAATGTCTCAATAAAAACCTGAAATTCAAAAAGGTTATTCTACTACATTCTATAAGGGTTAGGTTTAGGGTTATGGGTTAGAAAACATCATTAGCTCAGTATAAAAACAATAAAAGTCAATGGAAAGTCCCCACCAGGAAAGAAAAACAATCTTGTGTGCATGTGTGTGTTTATACGCTCACACTCCTGGTTCTCTGTGCTGTTCCTCCAGGTTGTGGTAGTGACCCTGAAGCAGATCTGAGCTTCACGATGTCAGAAAGTAAGGAATACCGCCGTTCGATGGTCTTAACCCCTAAGACCACCACTCAGTTCAATCAGTTCCTGCCAACAAAGGACAAGCAGACGGGCTATGTTCCAGCACCATTACGCAAGAAACGCGCTGAGCGAAATGAAGACAACAGAAGAAGCTGGGCTAGCCCTATGTTCACAGAAGATGACGGCACTTTTTCTAGGTAATGCAAGTCTACACGCTAGAGATTCAATGGGGGTTTTCATTGGACGATATATTTACCTACTCTGGTGAAAGGTGACCATCTGATCAGTGATTTATGATGTAATACATGCATTGCGTAATATCTCAATGGTTTCTTCTAAACAGCAATGAAATTAAAAGAGCTTTTCAGATTTTTCTCCAGACAAAAGTAAATCTGTCTCCTCTAGAGTTTCAAAAAAAGATCTCAACAATGTCTCACATTATGCTCTGATACCTGAATGTGAACTTTTCTCAAAACATTTCTCAAAATTTGTGTCTTGAACATTCGCTTTGCTTCCTAGAAATGTTTATCATTATATTTCTACTTTATTGGGTGCGATGTTACGGTAAATATAAAGCTTTCTCGATGTTTGAATGTCCCACTTGGTGGTGAACTTTCACTATTTCACTATTTTCACTGTGCTTTCGTGACCATTATTGGTGGTGCGTCCCAGTCATGAGAGGGCAGGTTCAGACCCTTCATCTATCACCGGGTTGAAATCCCAGACAACTGCCCACCAGTCTTTGGCCTATGAGTATGAGAGCAGTGATTCAGATGCAGATCGACCGGATCCCGACGTGGTTCTAGATGACCTCGCTAGCCGTAGATTTCACAGCCCATCCCCTGTCGCTCCGACCAACTTTGCCTTACCCATGAGCCAGCTGGAGGCAGCTGCTGTCTCATGTGCCTCCAGGCCACAGGTGGCTGTCAGTAATGTGCCCCGGCAGTCACTGACCCATCTCAGGTCAGAAACTGGCTTCATTGACACGCGTCTGTTTGCTATTTTATCAATGTTAACTTTGGGTCTACTTCAGAAACCTTCAAAGTTTGGTTTTGAGTTGCTGTGATGTCATTATTTTGCTTGATTTTCAACCCATAGCGTGGACTTTATGAAACAACATTTTGTTTTCAATGTTTGATTTTTTTTATGGTTTGGTGTGCTTGTTAACCATGGATGGTTTGATGTGCATTGATCGTTGGTGGTATGTAACAAAAATGGCTGTCTTTTGAGCAGCAGTCAGTCACAGCCTCTTCAGAGGACTTACAGGAGGCCTGTATCCACTGACGCCTGCATTTACGATGACTCTGAAGAAGAGGATGATGAGTTTGGCTATGCTGATCCTGTTCAAGATGACCTTTATGCCCGTAAAGTTGGCCTGATGCCCCAAACATCTGCCACAGAGCCTTTTGATAAATTTCTGCCCAAGTTCTGGACACCTGAGGAGGATGCACATGTGAAGATGATCAAACTGGGCTCCCAGCGCCGCCCTTGGTACAGGAAGATCCAAGGTTTCAGGTCTGTCCAGTACTGAGGCAAAAATGAAAAGAAAAATAACATAAGTTAAGAAAAGAACATAAATAATTCTATCCCTAACTCCAGGAATACTTAATTTAAATAAGACATGCTTGCTATTCCAAATGAGCAGAAGGAGAGGAAATTATTCAGGAAATTAACGATTTAATTTGGTTCTGATTCCTTATTGATTCTGTTAACAATTATTTTTAACGTAATTTTGAATTTAACAATTCTTACTGCATTCACTATCATTAGAAGCTGTTGTCAAATTATAAAAGATTCAGTTTTAAAATAAATAAATAAATAAATAAATAAATCAGCTGTCCCATATTTATTATAATTGGCAACTGTCCATGAAAATAATTAGAAAATTAAAATGAAATTAAAAAAAAAAAGTGACAGTTACAGTATTATTTTTATGAAATCTGACTAAGAACCTGTTTTCAATTCTGAGCCCTATTGATCAGTCCATCAGGTGTTCGGATATTAATTTCTAATTCTCTGAAATGTTTGGCTATCCAGTGGCTCCAAAAAAGTACAGTAAAGTACATAACATAATATATTATACAATTAAGTGGGATCTGCAAACAAATGGCCTTAGGCCTATTATATGGACATGTTTCATAAAATTTGACAACCAGAACATGTCCTTGATTTTGAGCAGTATATCTGTTTTGCTCATACTTTAATATATTTTAAGTGTGTTTTAAATGTACAAATACATTTGATGCCACTGTAAACCCTGAGATTTATTTTTTCTTATTACTAAGGCTTCTCTGTTACCTTCCTCTGTCTTTTCTCTGGTGATGGTTACTAACTTTTCTCCCTTTTCTTTCTCTGTGCTTTCACCTCACATTTTCCAGTCGCAAGAAGTCAGGTTCGTCCTCTGAAGAATCAGATGGTGACGTCAATCCCTGGCTCTCTGTACCTATTTTCTCTCGCACTCAGTCTGAACCCCCTTCCTCTCACTCCCATGCACCTGAAGGCCTCGCACAGTCCAGCCTCACTTCCACACCCAGGTCCTTATCACAGCCACATATGCAGTAGGACCGGACATCTACTCACTTCCCCTGATCTGCTTCTCCACATATTCTAATAAATGTATCGACTGATGCTTACTAATAAGTAGTGTTTTTATTGATAATCATCTTTGTGAATGTTAAAGATCTCACCAGACAAGTACATTTGTATCCTAATGGAAATGGTGAGAAGGATCATACAATCAGTATAATATCAATCGTCACTTTATTCAGACGTTCATCTAAAAAGTTGAATCTTCACACTGCTCTTTTCTGTACAACAACATTGTTCATATCTCCAAAGAAAAAAAAAAAACACAAACCAAACTGAAGCGGTCCATATGACTCATGCTTAACACTACAAGTCTTCTGAAGCCATATAATTTGTGAGAGGAGACAAAGTCATCCAATAAGCTGTTCATTTGAGTCGGTGAGTTGAATTCAGGAACCAGATCATTCTTTTGAGTCTAAACTTTTCAATGAATATAGCTGATTCAGTTTAAAAATCTGACTGATTAATTCCTTAACAAATACACTAATTTCATTTGACTCTTTGAGCTCTTATATGATTTGCCACCACTGACTTGAGGGGAGTATTATCAGTGAATAATAACTTAAATTTTGGTCTGTTCCTCACACAAAGCTATCATATGGCTTCAGAAAATGTGGAATATTGCGAACAAGTTGTATTTTTTGGTGCATTTTTGGAGCTTAAAGGCCCACTCACACCAAGAATGATAACTATAAAGAGAACTATAACGATAACTAGAGTCCACACCAACATACCATAACATTATGTTTATGATGTCTGCTGCTTTCAAAATATCTAAAAGAGATTCCAACATGTTGCTATCTTTATAGTTGTTGTGTGCCTCAAGATTCATAAAAAAATCTTTTATTAAATTTAAATTTTAAGTAACTTAGTATTTTGTGGCAGAGCGCTTACACTGCTGCTTTTCCAAAATCCAGAGCAAAATGAGTCCACATTATGCTGCTGTTACGTTTATATCGTATGGTTAATTGCATCCTTCTGCGTGCACTATTCTTGTTAACTGGTCTTAACTGATTTTTACACTGTCCCCTTGCATGTTCTGAATCCTTTCTTTACTCTTTTCTCCTTTCATTCGCCCACAGTTCTCAAACACAACACCTTACGGTTGCTCAGCAGAGTGTTGGGCTCTCTAAGTTAAAGCCCCCTGATTTTTGGCCCAGACCAGATCCCGCCTCTGGCCCCAGACTCATAAAATGCGAAAAGCATCCCCTCCTTGGGCGTGAAAACCCTAACGATCCATACAACGTTTCTGCCGACATCCTGCCTGATTTGGAAAATGACGATATGTTTACACGTCGTACAAAAGCCTTCCATTCGAGTGATGATCTGGCCAAGTTGAAGTACGGTAACTTCCTGGTGCCTCGCCACAGATCGGAGGCCGACGTCACGGTGGTAATTCAGCCCCGTCATGAGGGTGAACCCGTTTATCCTGACATTGAAAAAGATGATGTGGCTTTTCGAAGGGCTCAACAGCAAATCTGTCATCGCCCTCTGTCTGGGGCCCCTGATAACTACCACCCTGTTCCTATTCCAGAGACATGGGCTTTGCCACCAAAACTGCAGGCCAAGCTGATGTGTGTCCCAATTGAACCCAGACATAACAAACCCAAGCCAGAGAGTAAATGCAGAGCAGAGCAGCACCTGAAAACAGATGATATGCTACTTAGGAAGCTAAAAGCTTTAAATACCCAAGGGACGGAGGAAAAGGGATCTCCCAGTGTTTCTTTGTCTTGCAATGAAGAAGATATGCAGAAATGGCAAGCCATCAGAGAGGCCAGCCGTGTGCGATACAGGAAGAGGCTGATGGTGGAGAGGTTAGGTTTCTGAGCCTGCAGAAATGCCTGTGTGCGCTTGTCATCATGATCTCATCTGCGGTGTATTTTCTCATTCTCATGTTAACTATGATCTTACACTGGCAATGGCAAATGTTTGTGAGTCTGATATGGGTTTGACTTTGATTGCATGAGACCTGCAACTTGATGAATGTTTGTAACAGGTAGATATTTGGTTTCCTTATTTAAGTTTGTGCCTAGATAAGTTTGTGCATGATGGTGTCAAAATGGTTTTCAGCATTGAAATTTGATACAATCTGCGTTTTATCCACCTTATTTTTAACATAAAAGTGGGCGCAGCCATTTTTACTTTAATGTGCAAGGCTTCTGGTGTCAGCTGCTTCCGATTATTTTAGCTGTACGAAAACAGTCCGTTATACAAACTGGTATTTGTTATCATATTATTTTAATTTATTGTCATAATCATAAACACACTGGTTTGTAACCCATATAGTTTTACAGTTTAATGCACTTTCTTGTTATTCTTCTAGTTATTTACCTATAGTGGCCAATGTCTCGCACATTCACAAGAAATATCTTATTTCTGGATTGAAAATAGGTGGATAAATGGTTTATTTACTTGGGTATTGATATATTTTTAATAACTTTATATTAGTTTACTTTATTGAATTATATAAAATTAAAAGCATTTTTATTGATTATAGGAACACCAAAGAATGTGACATTTGCTATACAGATACACTTTCTTTGTCTTGGAGAGACTGACCAATTGCCTGTGAAATGCATTTTGCTTGTGTTTAATAAAAGACTGAAAGTTTTGGTCATGAAAGCATCTAAGCAACTGATACATCAAGGACAGACTCAACTGCTTTGACTTTCGTTTAAGTCCTAAAGTCCTAACAGACTTTATAAGGCGCAAGTGTATCCAGCTAAGCTGTGGTGGAATTTTAAAACCTGAGCTATGTCTATAAATAATCCAGTCAGACACATTCACTCTTTATACGAAGTAACTTACAATGCACTCTAGCTCCAAATTCCCCACACCCTTGTGATCCTGTGAAAGCTGGAACTTACACTTATGTGACCATGGAAACACACCTAGCACTTGAACACCAAGTACAACATTACATTTGATCAGAGTCCATGTAATGTCGGGGCATTAAAAAGAGCAACCGCACTGGGAATGGTGGGGAATTCTACAAGTTTCCAATGATGTCATTGTACCTTAAACTGTACCTAAACTAAGTTACGACTGACAGTTAATATTATGTTTGCTCATTTTAAACGTCAGACAGCCCAAGTCTGTAATCATCGAATTAACTGAATGCTGAAGCATGACTATATACTGTAAATGTAAATAATCATTATGCACTGGATCATAGCTGGAGCGGTGTGGCTAAGCTATTGACATGTACAATACCGTTCGAAAGTTTAGGGTCAGTAAGATTTTTTTTGAAAAATTATTTCTTTCTTCAGCAAGGATGCATTAAAGACATTTACAATGTTACAAACGTTTTCTATTTCAAATAAATGCTGATCTTTCTATTCATCAAAGAATCTTGAAAAAAGATCACAGTTTCCACAATAATGTTAAGCAGCACAACTGTTTTCAACATTGATAATAAGAAATGTTTCTTGAGCATCAAATCAGCATATTAGAATGATTTTTGAAGGATCATGTGACACTGAAGACTGGAGTAATGATGCTGAAAATTCAGCTTTGCCATCATAGGAATAAATATTTATTATAATAATATAATAATTCTAATATTTTAGTAATATAATAATATTACTTTTTTGCAGTATTAGTCTCAGCATAAGAGACTTCTTTCAAAATCATTTAAAAAATCTTACCGACCCAAAACCTTTGAACGATAGTGAATGTTACTTTATTGGTCATTAAATACAAACTGTCAATCATCACAACAAAATATGACTATGTTGTTGCTGTGGTTCTCTTTGGCTCCTAGACTGCTCCAGAAAAGCTCTGATAGTAAAGGGTGAGTTGTGACCTTGTGCAGGAATGGCATGTTTTTGTGTGCATGGTCACGGCTGCTGCGTAGGCCTTTGTTTCCTCTGCTCTCCCCTATATTAAGCACTGACACTCACAATGTTCTCAATGCTATGATCCCATGGGCTGCTGTCTAAAATTTTTTCACTGAAAAACCATGTAGACTACATATATGCACACTGCTGGCTAATTTAATCTCTGTTCAAACGTGTCCTTCTGGAAAGATCCAGAGCATGAGAAGCACAGATGTACTTCTGCAATGCAGACGTATTGTGCTCTCACAGGTAAGTCACATGAGTGGAAGTGAACTCATAACAACTCGTTAGTTGTCTAATTTGATAACTAATTGTGACTTGCTGTTTTACTAACCCTTCAATATTTTGTCTTGTAAATTTCTGTTATTTATGATTGCTTGATGTGAGCTGTAACTCCTTTACTCATATCAAAATGCTGAATGGCTAAAATCTTTTTTCCATCCTAATGCATGACTTTTTTCCTTAAGGAATTCATTGGACTACTAAAGTTTTTTGAAAAACATGTTTACAGGAGCAAATCAGTGAGTGACATCACTGAAGATGAGACGAACCTCAGCGCCTCGACGATAGAGTTGCGCTTCGAAGAGCTGCAGAAGATGCGTGCTCGGTTGAAGGAGAATGAAGATAAATGGCAAGATGTAAGTATCGGATCACATGGTTTTGTTATTGATAATATTCATACCTGCAGCTGTTTGGCCTGTGTTTCAGTGAAAGTTGAGACTAGTAAGATGTCCTCATAAGGACCTTGACTACTTCGAACCACACAGTCGCATCAATAATAAGTAGTCTGTAACTGTTCAGTGGTACTCTGTAGTGTGAATGAGGTTGGACTGAGCTTCAATACAGCATTTAGGTCATATACGGGCCCCTAATTCACTTGGGAAAAGGAGTCGGGTGGAGCCAAACAGGCAAAATAGGACACTGGCAAAATCTAGTCCTCCCTCACTCCTCAATCTGTCCTCGTGTCTCTCCACCCTTCCTCTGCACTGTCCCTCCTACCGTTAATGCTTATGAATAAGCACCTGTGCTCTAGTTATGGAGGCTGAGCGTCTTTCTCCTCGTCCCTGCAGGATCTTACAAAGTGGAAGAATAAGCGCAGGAGTGTGAATTCTGACATTGTGAAGAAAAAAGAGGAGAGAGAACAGATCGAGCAGATCACTTCAAGCGGCGCTAGGAAATCAAAGACCTTCAAGGAAATGCAGGATGGGAGGTGAACATGCATTCTTTCAAATAAGCTGTTGTTGTGTGTGTCTCTAAATTTTAAACAATACAAAACTGTATATTTTATTTAATATTTTTTTTGTTGTTTTCCTAATTTTATTTTATTTTTGTTATTATTTGTGGTGTACTGAAATGTTGTTGTCACTGTTGTTCTTTGTCGTTCTGTTGTCCGCTGTTGTGCGGAGAGTGTAGTGTGTTCTACTTTCTCTGATCCGTTGTCTGCTCATTGTAAAAGTGTAATCTAATCGCGGTACTTGTCCTGCCTCCCTCGCTTTTGCTCCTTTTCAGAGAGGGCCGTGAGCAAAGCAACTTCAGGGACCGATTTAACTCAAGCGTTGATGATGTCTTTGAAGATCCTGTACCCAGAACTAGAACTCTGCCAGCACGTAGCTACACCGTTGACGTCCCTTACGCCCCCAAGGACAAACCTTCCCAACCCTCCATACCATCTCTAAGAGAAAAGGAACCCGTGGCTGGCACGCTGGTATCAGATCAGACTGATTTTCCATCCAAACCTGATCGCTCTAGTCCAGATATCCCAATTTCAATGAATAACAGCATTCAGGAGAGCAAAACAACAACCCAAAACCTTCTGGATGATCCAGTTCCTGCTTTCTCCGACAGCGTGATTAAGCCCACCAGCATGATCAAGCCCATCAGCGTCAGTAAACCCAGCAGCGTTCTCAACAGCTCGGACTTGATTAGCAACACTAAGCCAGTTGAGAACTCCAGCAGCCCCATTAGCTCATTGTATAAGCCCAATTCAATGGATACAAAGCAGTCTGGGCTGGCTCAAGTTTCTGCCTCCCTCCCCAAGAGCTACCAGAGATCAGATAGCGCAAGACTCCCCTCTGTAGTCACGCCCAGGCCATTCGGCACACAGGCCAACCGAATAACCTCTCTTCCCAGAGCATTCACGGTGAGTGTCCCTGTTTGGTCTCAAACATCATGATGACGTTTTTCTTTTTTAACGAATGAAGTTCTGTGAGAACATTATGCTACCTGCCACAGCCTGCGATCGATTTACAGAAGTTCTGATGTAATTACAGCTCATATTAATTATAAAGTATCTAATTAAGTTACAATACTTGAATAAAACTGTAATGAGGAAGTCAGATTTTTTGAGAGTGCAGTGGGTTCTGGAAGTAAAAATTCATTTTCTCCATTTTAACGATAATTTATAAACTGTTAAATACATACTGCGTGCGACGAGGTTGTTAATTGATGGTATATGCTTTTGTTGAAGCCATCAGCCCATATTATTTCAACTTATTTTTTAAATAATCGTGTGTAACAGCAGAATTCTGATAAAAAACTACATTACCTCACTGCAAATGACATAATCGAGTCAGGGAAAATATTTTAATACATATATATATATATATATATATATATATATATACAGAATGTTTTCCCTGTAAACCCCGCAATAAACGTAAACTATATTGTTTCTATATAGTAGTATAATAGTTTTATATTTATGTTGTTTTTTATTTCGATTATGTCATTTGGAATTCTTCATGGGATTGCATCTTTTTTTCCCCTCATTAAAATCCTTAAAGGGTTAGTTCACCCAAAAATGAAAATTCTGTCATTAATTACTCACCTTCATGCCGTTCCACACCCATAAGACCTTCGTTCATCTTAAGAACACAAATTAAGATATTTTTGATAAAATCCGATGGCTCAGTGAGGCCTGCATTGCCAGCAATAACACTCCCTTCTTCATTGCCCAGAAAGCTACTAAAAACATATTTAAAACAGTTCATGTGACTACAGTGGTTCAACCTTAATATTATAAAGTGATGAGAATACTTCTTGTGTGCCAAAAATAAGAAAATAGCGACTTTATTCCATAATGTCGAGTGATAGGCGATTTCAAAACACTGCTTCATGAAGCTTCAAAGCTTTACGAATCATTTGTTTCGAATCAGTGGTTCGGAGCGCCAAAATCACATGATTTCAGTAAACGAGGCTTCGTTACGTCATAAGTGTTTTGAAACTTCAATAGTTCACATGACTTTGTCAGTTTGATACGCACTCCGAACCAATGATTTGAAGCTTCAAGAAGCAGTGTTTAGAAATCGCCCATCACTAGATATTGTTAAATAAAGTCGCTATTTTTGTTATTTTTGGCGCACAAAAAGTATTCTCATCGATTTATAATGTTGTGATTCAATGTTTGTTCGGTTCATTGCTTATTGCTCTTTAACAGAGACTTTAAAAAAAAAAAAATTGCTATGAGAAAAATTTATTTTAAAAATATTTCCGTAATCAAGCCAGCTTAACAGTGGACAGGCTCATTTGCACTCTATTCCTCTGTTTGAGGTGGTTAGAAATTAACACAGACTTGTTCAATGGTTAAAATGATCAGTCATGATCTATTCTGCTTTATTCACTTTAATAGTAAGTAATGAATACATCTGAAATAGTGAAGAGTTCAAACTGGTTGCGAAAATACTTCATCAAAAACCTTTTTGCATCAAAAACCTTTTAGATGGACGACTCTCTTAAGCGCACCAATGGAGAGACAGACAGCCTCAAGAAAACTACAGTTTCCAACCGCTATGCTCAGTATGTGAAAGAGGATGACGATGTCTCCCAGGAAAGCCCTAAGCACAGCAGTGACGAAGATGAGAGATCAGAGGGGAGAACCCCGTCTCCTGTCCCTCCGGTCAACAAGGTGTCGCCCCTGCTTAAATCTTCATTCCCACTCGTCCCTCCCAATGAGGTAAGACTCTCCTGAGCAAATCTCAACTACACATTGCAATAACATTAAATTTTCATAAGCAAAAGCAAATTCCACACACAGTGACAGACACACAAGCACTTTATATTCAGGAAATCTGACTAAATCCAGATCATTTAAACAGTTTATAGCTACACTTTGTGGTCTGGGTTGCCTTCTGTGTAGTTTAATGACAATTTGGATGTCAAATGCTCCTCAATTTAGATTTTATTACAATAAATCTCAGTGGCACACCCCTGAAAACCAGAAATCACTTAATGTGAAATCACTTCACTTTCTGTGTATAGCTGACCTGTTTGTGTCTTCCAGGTGGACTACAGTGAGATGAGGATCAGCCTGAACCAGAAACCCAACAGTAGCCGGGACTTTGGCTTTCAGAACGACTGGGACTCCACTGGGGTCCGTGTCAAATCTGTAGTTCCAGGTAAAAGAAACTGTTCTCTGAAATAAAAGTGATTTCATGTGCTGCCCAGTGAATTAATGAAGCACAAAGTGCAGGCTCTACCTGCAGCTTCAGAGAGCATCTGCTACTCATAAAAAAAAAAAACCGCACATGTGCTGCTACAGTATATAGGGCAGATATTTTTCTAGGTTGAATCTGATGAGCCTCTAGTTGCCCAAGATAGCAATGGAACAAAATGTACATGAAACAAAATGTATTGTATGAGAGGCTAAAATAAATTATGTTTAGTTCAGACATCATTGTCATTATTTGTATAATTGTTTTGAGGAGTTTTCTACATTTATTTTGTGTATAATGCATACTTAATGTGTGTTTGATTGCGTATGTGGGATGTGCGTGTGTGAGAAGGCAGCACAGCGGAGCACGGTCAGGTTAAGGTTGGAGATGAGATCCTTACGGTGAACGGGCACCGGGTGGCAGACATGAGCTATAATGAGTGGAAGAGCAGTATGGAGGAGGCCTTGCAGCAGGGAAGTCTGCTTATGGACATCCGCAGACATGGCAAGAATAGTAAGTCCCCACCATCTCATCAAATGCAGCACTGACCACAGTAAGCCTTGGTAAAGCTTTCAAAAGAAATAACATTGCCAGGCTTTTTATAGTAGTCTTTTGCTACATATATAGCAGACTATGAACCTCTGTTCTTGGTTGACCCTGTGGTTAAAGTCTAAATATCTACTATATAGTAGTAATGTGCACATAGTGTGTATCATCTGTGTTCGTCTCGTATATGTTTGTCAGTTGTGTGTTTGACTTTCTTGTTGCTGATTTTCTTTTTTTTCCACTTTTTTCCAATTTAAAGGAAAAGTTCACTCAAAAAACTAAAATACTATCAATATTTCAAAACCTGTATGCTAATGTTTTTTGTGTGTGTGATTAAAAAAGATAATTGTATAAAAATAGATATGCTTAAAATAGATATAGTGGACTGTCAAAAGACAGTCCAAAAAAGGTCCAGTCCAAAAGCTCCAAAAACTCCAAAAAAGACAAAACTACAATAAAGTACCATGAAAATAGTCCATATGACTTGTGTGCACTATATTCCAACTTCCAACTTTTTATTTTATTTTATTTTATAAAATAGCAGTTTTATTCATTATATGAATGCCCATTTTTGGGTGAACTATTCCTTTGTCTACCTTTTTCTGGTCTGGTTTCTTATGTTTTTATTTCTATGTATTTGTAGTATGTTTGCATTTCTCCCTAAACAGTGTGCATTATCTTTCTAGTATGTGGTTCTTTATATTTTCAGTGGTTCATATTTTCAGTGTTTACTAACAGGCTTATTGTTTGTGACTGAAGGCAGATCAGAGGGCATCTGTAAGCTTGTTGGTAAACCTGGAGCTCATTCTGACTGCATGGCAGGGGAAGGTGGTCTGTCTTTCATCCCCACTATTTAGAAGTATTAACCAAACGCATTCAGTTTTTAATATCTGTCTGTAGTCGTACATCTGTTTTCATAGTTTGCTAATTCTGTGTTTTTGAAATGCATGGTTTTGTTGACATGCCACAATCAGACTGGGGCAGAGACCTACCTTCCCTTCCATTTAAAAGCCATAAGACCATCAATCTGACCAGTCTGGATCCTCTAGGTCCCTCTGAGCCATATCTCAGCACCAACCTGGATTTCACATCCCAACAAACCAAGGACAACGTTGTGAAAACTGTGAATGTCAGCTCACAGCCAGGCAATGTGAGCAGACTATAATTAATTACCTATATATGACACTTCACTTTTTAATTGGTATTTGGATGTATTTTAATACTTCTTTCATAATACTAAACATATGACCTTTTTTACACAGAATCATGGCTCAAATGGGATAAATGGAGGCTTCCGTGAGGATTCAGAGAATGTGAATAATAAAGGTAAATAACTTTTTTCAGCTAATTGCTTGGAAATATTCGGTAAAGTTTTTTGTAGTATGCTTGTTTTGTTAAATGCATGTTTGCAGAAAATTTGTGAATCTTGTTCTGAGATTGTTTAATAGCTTGACAAGAATGCTTGTTTTTGATTAACTTAAAACAGTGTGATAAAGAGTAAAGTCAAAAATAAGATAAGCTATCCAAACATACTGTTTATATATATTTTTCTACCAACATTTCTACAAGAAAACAGTGTGAATTAAAAAGGGTTAGTTCACCCAAAAATGAAAATTCTGTCATCATTTATTCACTCTTAAATTGTTCCAAACCTGTATATATTTTTTTTGTTCTGCTGTACACAAAGGAAGATATTTGGAAGAATGTTTTTAACCAAGCAGATCTCGCCCCCCCCCATTGACTACCACAGTAGGAAAAATTAATACTGTGGTAGTCAATGGGAGGCGAGATCTGCTTGGTTACAATCATTCTTCCAAATATCTTCCTTTGTGTACAGCAGAACAAAAAAAAAAAAAAAAAATATATATATATATATATATATATATATATACAGGTTTGGAACAACTTGAGGGTGAGTAAGTGATGACAGAATTTTCATTTTTGGGTGAACTATCCCTTTAAGAATTGATTGCTAAATCTACTTCCCCAGGGCACCTGGAGCTTTTCCCTTTGTACAAATTCATCTTCTTCTAACATTTTTATCTCCCATGTAGAATCTGAATCCATTTCTATGAAAAACTTAAAAAGGAGATCAGAGTTTTTTGAACAAGGTAACAGAACAGCATCAGTTCAGTGCTGATGTGTTCAGGCTATGTATTTCGGGGGCTGTGGGTAAACCGCTAAGTCTTCATCCTGCCATCCTCCTCCTCCTCTCTCTAGCAGAAGCCCCTCATAACCTCTGTGCTCTTCCCTCAGGCTCTAAAGGGCTCACAGTCAGTTCTCTGGTCTACCTCTGTGGTAAAGGGGGGTTGAGTGTGCAGTGTCCACTTCCATCTCGAGCGCTGACATGCTGTCTACGGGAGCCGAAGTACTTTAAAAAGTAGAGGAAAATTGGCGAGTAAATAGGGCAGAGAAACAGAACAAACTAGTTCTCTCATGTTATTCCAAAGCCATTATGACTTTCGTGGAGCACAAAAGGAAACATTTAAAGACTGTTTTCATGCTCTTTTGATTGTAATTGCAGTTAATGTGACCTGAAGCTTTAAGGCTTTAAAAAAGACGCCAAAGCACCATGAAATATCATAAACATGCTCCATACAACCAGGGCTGTAGCTAATGGGGCGAAAGGAACATGATTTCAAGGGGGCCCACAGCAACAATCTGCACTAGAGCCCCAGATACCCCAGCTACAGCCCTGCATACAACTATATTCCACTATATGCCTTCAGTCATACAATAGTTCTGTACGAGCAACAGACCAAAATTTAAGCTGTTAATCACTGATAATCTTCCCTCCAATAGGCTGTGAACCACTGATAGATCAGAGTCAGTAAGTTTAACTGGATCATATGTAAATCTGCCTGATTCATGAATTAAACTTGTGAACCAGATCCACTGATTTATCAAAAAGATTCTACTCAAAAGAATTATTTCTTCATGAATCAGATACTGTATCACTCCACACCAGAAGCCTTAGGGTAGTTGTCAAGATTTTCAGTGAATAACTTTGTACGTTTAAGCTAAAATACCAAAATTACTGAAATAAAAATAAAGCTAAACACAAGTATTTTAAAAAAGACCTAATAAAACTAGAACTAATAAAAATGACAAAAGAACAAAAAATGAATAAAACTTAAACCTAAATTAAAATGAAAATATCAAAATAAAATAAACTAAAAAAAAAAATAATATTCATATAAAAATACTACCCCTGAACTAACCCTTTAAGAGTTTGTAAACTTTTTTCAAAATATATCTTCATTAGTCATTCTCTGAGGCCTCTAAAAGACAGCATGTCAGGAATATACCAACATACAAAGCACTCTAAATTAAGTAGGAAACTACTTTAGAAGGAAAGTTCATCTTACTTACGGTACCATATTAATATAACATTATAGATTTTCCCCACAGGTGTAAATGAAAGAATTCAGGATAAGACAGATATGAATATGAGGCTGTTGTACCTTCACACACTCAAGTCATTCTTGCTGTATATCTTTAATTGTAGGAGCAGCTCAGGGAAAGAAATCAGTAATCAGTGTGGAGTGTGTTGGTATTGTGTTGTGAATGTGAATAGTGCATGCTGTGCTGGGCATGGATGTGTGGTTTGTTTTTACTAATAGCCAGTGCTTCTGCATGAGGCATTGCATTTGGGGACTGGCCAAAGGTGTTTATCTGCGGGATGTGTTTTTGCATTATTCATTTGCTTTGTTTATTGGAGTATTTGCATGTGTTTGTTTATCTGAGTCTTTGCATGTGGTTCTAATTTAACATTTATTTATGGTACTGTTGGGTTATGGGTTTTTTATTTTAATAGATTTTATGTTATCAGATATTGGGATGGAATGCTGTTCATGTGTTCCCTTCATGCTGTGATGAAGGGTTTCATTCGAAATATAGGCTACACTGTTTAAAAAGCATCTAATTGTAGCTGGTTTTACAGGTGGATCTGATACAGCAATATCAAATGTAAGTTGAGTTTGTTTTCTTTTAATCCAACCACTGTTGCTTACACACGCATATGATCTGATTAATTAATAATAATTGAATTATGTTGTTCAGTGCATAATTGTGTTTCATGGATTGAGTGCAAAAAAAAAAAAAAAAACGACAATGTGATCATGCCAAGATATTGTAAAGGATATCAGGGATACTTTATTGGCTCCAGTAATTCAAAGAGTTTTCTGTGTGTGTAGCTTCCCATGCCCTCCATTACTACATCCACTACACGCTGGTCCTGGGATCCAGAAGAAGAGCGCAAACGACAAGAGAAGTGGCAGAAAGAGCAGGAGCGTTTGCTGCAGGTGAATATAATATGTGCTCATCCGTTGGGCTTTGTAGAGTTGTGGCCTGAATATCTGTTATGTCGGGTAAAAGTGAATATATAGCACTTAAATGAATAGTGGTGAGATAATTTTTTCCTAAGGTTGTAGAAACTAGTTCTTGAAGAGGATATGTATTGTGCTGCTGATCAAGGCATGCAAACTCAGATTTTGTTACCTGAATACAGAAGAATACAGAACTAGTCATGCACCATATAGATATCTTTATTTTACAAAAAGACATTCTTATTCTTTGTGTGTGTGTGTGTGTGTGTGTGTGTTTTTGATTTATGAGGACACAAATTTGTATAATGACATGGGTATTACACTGGTATTACGACGTAAACATGAAATATGAGGACATTTAATGAGTCCTCATATTTAAAATAGCTTTAAAAACATACTAAACAATGTTTTATTAAAAATGTAAAAATGCAGACAGTTTTCTGTGATGGGTAGGTTTAGGGGTAGGGGTAGTGTAGGGGGATAGAATGTACAGTTTGTACAGTATGAAAACCATTACGCCTATGGAATGTCCTCACTTTGATAGCAAAACAAACCTGTGTGTGTGTGTGTATTACATGTCACATTTTGATTTTGATAAATCTTTGTAATGATTCAAGCTTTTTTGATTGCTAAAATTGCTGGGATATTAATTCATTGTTTTGTTAATAACTACCAAAAGCACAATGTAATTATGCAGTTTGTAATTTTGAGACATTTAACATAGCTACAATCAGTGATCTTTCTTTTTGTCACCTTCTCTCCCTCCTTTTTTCTCTTGCTCTCCTTGCTGCAGGAGAAGTACAAAAAAGACCAAGAAAAACTTGATGAGGAGTGGAGAAAGGCACAGCAAGATCTTGTGAAGGCAGGCTCCAAAGATTATGAGGAGGTATGTCATGTCATGTCATGTCGTGCTGTGTTATGTCATGTTATGTCATGTCATGTCATGTCATGTTATATGCTGTTATATGTTATGCTATGCTTTGTTGTTATGTTATATGCTATGTTATATTCTGTTTTATAAAACGGTTAGTTCTTATCCTTGATTCTGATTTTATTCACGATAAAACACGGCTATGACCGCTTCACCCAACGGTTATGTGCATCACTACACAACACCCTTAGCAAACACTCTTAGCAATGTAAACTGTTTGTTCTCAGTTGATATTGTTCATTGAAGCTTACTGTATTATGTAGAACTAGAAGAGTATTGTGAGAAAGAGATCGATTGAGCGAGTTTATTACCTGCATTCAGATTTAGCATTTTCCTTCAGGTCAGTCCTATGTTCATAATAAAAAATCTGTTTAAATGTCCAATGTATTATCTTGTCCTTTTAACAGTTAAAGGGTTTTCCTGTGTCTGACAGCGCTAGTCAAAGCATTTGTCAGTTGCGTCTTGTTCCGTGTTCACAACAATTCAGTCTTTTCAATGTAAAAGTCTTCGCTACTGACTGACACACTCACAAAGACAGTCTTTGCCGCCATCTAATGGCGTAATAATGTAACTTCTGTTGCTGTTCATGGTCAGGGACTATTTTTTCTGGCGGAAGGAAGGCTTTATATAGTGAAAGTTTACTTAATGAAAGTTGTATTGATACATATTTCTGGCTTTAATATTTGTATTGTGTGGTAACCGTTTTATAAAAGCAATAAGGTACTCGAGGCTAGTGCTGTATCGTGAATAAGTCACGGCTGAAGGGCGTTGTTAGGCACAACGCGAAGCTATGTTATATATTTATTTAAACCATTGTTGTATGCAGGTCAGTATTTTATGGATGCCTCAGCAATAATTAGTATAGTATAATCCAAAAGAAATATAACAGAATTTAGGAAAATAACTGAATTTACACAAGTTACACTTTTCTCTGGTGATTTTTAAGCAAAATAACTATTATTTTATCTTGTGGAATTTATGTAAATGCTTGTTATTTCAAATAGCTTTTTAAATAGATTTTTTTTTTTTTTTTTTTTTTTTTTTAAATGGTACATATCTTGCAGTTTTTGGTATGTAAATGTATGCCATTGTCACTGTCAAACAATTCTTTGATTGCTGTTGAACAGGAGATGGAGCTGGACAGACACAACCTCTACTCCCCTCTGTCCTCCATCAGACAACCCACTGTTTCATGGGAAGAGCAAGAGGCTTCCAGATTAGCCCAGCAAGAGGAAGAAAGGAAGAAAAGAGAAGAGGAGAGGTTACGTTTAGAGGACGAGAAAAAAAGAGAGAAAGAGAGGCTGCGGTTAGAGGAAGAGAGGAAAAAGAGAGAGGAAGAGAGGCTGCAGTTAGAGGTAGAAAGGAGAAAACAACAGGAACAAGAGCGTCTTGAGGAAGAGAGGAAGAGAGAAGAAGAAAAGAGGAAGAAAAGAGAAGAGGAGAGGCAGCGTTTAGAGGAAGAGAGGAGAAAAAGAGAGGAAGAGAGGAGGAAGAAGGAAGAACAAGAGCGCCTTGAGGAACAGAGGTGGAAGAGAGAAGAGGAAGAGCGCCTCCTTCAGGAAAAAGAGAGGAACAGAAGAGAGGAGGAGAGGAGTCGACTGGAAGAGCAGAAGAGATTTCAGGATCAAGAGTGAGTTTCTGAGATTCAACAGTCATTAGCTGGTTTCTCTAATTTTATGCCCCATCTCTCACTGCGTCATACTGATATGAATGTATAATTTTCTCAAGCATGCATGACTTTTTTTTTACATGAAGGAATGCCATTGAATAGCATGCTTGACAAATATTAGTCCTGCTTTAAATACCAAAGTAACCTGACTAAACTAACATTGTCTGTGTTAGGGCTGGGTGATATGAGACAAAAAATTTGCAATATGTTCTATGCATTGGCAGATATGTATATATTAGTGAACAGAACTGCTTTGCATTATTTACACATTCAGAGTAGTGAAGAAACATGGAATAATGTAAAATTACATAGAGGAATGCTACCTAAATTAGTCAAGATGAGGAAACCATACACTAAAAATTTCAACCCACTATTTCAACCCACAAAACCAATTACAAGGGTCAATTTTTTAAAATTGAGATTTATATGGTTTGTAGGACAATATTTGGCCGAGATACAACTATTTGAAAATCTGGATTCTGAGGATGAAAAAGAAAACCACCTTTAAAGTCGTCCAAATGAAGTCCTTAGCAATGCATATCCACTCACAAAAATACATTTTTGATATTTTATGGTAGGAAATTTACAAAATATCTTCATGGAACATGATCTTTACTTAATATCCTAATGATTTTTGGCATTAAAGAAAACTCGATCATTTTGACCCATACAATGTATTGTTGGCTATTGCTACAAATATACCCGTGCGACTTATGACTGGTTTTGTGGTCCAGGGTCACATATTTGTAAATTTTACAGCAATAATAACTATATTGTAATGTATGCTGTTACCGTGATTCAAGATACTCATGCCATGATTTAAGATTTTGGTCCTATTACCCAGCCCTAGTCTGTTTAACTCATGCATTAATAATCACACTAATTTGTCTTCTATTAATGTTCAATCATGACTGTGTGAACATCTGCTTGTCTGTGCTGATTCTGCTGTTTGGCCACAGTAAGGTGGACTCCTTTGGCTATACCAATGTTTACCCTGAATTATCCTACTCACACAGGTAAATAGGACTTTTTATTTAACAAAGCTTTAAAAAAAAAAAATGCAATGCTTTCAGGCTATGCCTCCATTCAGACATTCATAAGATCTTTCATCTGAATATTTATCGGACTGAGTAATCTTATTATCTCTTTCGGTTCGGTTTGCAGGTCCATTTCCAAATCCACTCCAGAACTTGATGAGGTTGCAAAACCAGATATTAAAGGTTAGTGCAGCTTTTATCTTTTCCTCTAACCCTTTATGTGTGTCCATTGTTGGTTTGACAAATAAGGAGCTGCTGAGACAGCACTATGTAAAGGATTGTGTCAGATTCCTCAAGAAGAGTGTGCCACATGTTGTGAGGGCTCACACACGCACAGATCACACATGCACAGTACGGCGCTGTAGAATGTGCGGTTCTCTTCAGGTGTGTACAGCAGACACAGGGGTCTGGCAGGATGGCTGCTGGAGGAGGAATTGAGGCGAAAGAAAAACCCTCAGATCCAGAAAAAGCAGGCAGCGAGTGAGCTTGAGCTCGAGAGGAGGAGCATCCTCAATGCCATGAAATACAGAGACCCAGAGAGAGGTGGGGGTGGCTCGGACCCACGGCAATCAATCAGCTTAACCAATCACCTTGGCCTTATTTTCTGCAAATTTGACAGATGCAATGTCAGCAAAATCAGATGTAATCGAGTCTGTGTCCACGTGATCAGTGTGCATTTGATTAAAAACTGTAATATAAAAACAGTGGAGTCCAACAGCCTGAGACCATAAGTGAAAATGCTTCTATTTTTGAGTTGTTCTAATTTAATAAATTTTAATAACTTTAAATGATCTAATATACATTATACTACCATTTAAAAGTTTGGGGTCAGTAAGATTTTTTTTTTTTTTTAAAGAAATTAATACTTTAATTCTGTAAGAATGCATCAAATTTATCAAAAGTGTCAGTAAAGACTTAAAATATTATATTTCAAATAAATGCTTTTCTTTTGAACTTTCTATAATCCTATCCTGAAAAAATTTGCTAGTTTCCACAAAAACATTAAGCAGCACAACTCTTTCACCATTGATAATAATAAGAAATGTTTCTTGAGCATCAAATCAGCATATTAGAATGATTTCTGAAGGATCATGTGACACTGAAGACCGTAGTAATGATGCTGAAAATTCAGCTTTCCCATCACAGGAATAAATTACATTTTAAAACATTCATTTTAAATTGAAATAATATTTAACAATATCACTGTTTTTTACTGTGTTTTGATCAAATAAATGCAGCCTTGGTGAGCATAAGAGACTTTTTTCAAAAACATTTGTACAAAATTTTACCAACCCCAAACTTCTGAAAGGTTGTGTATGTTAACATTAAAAAAAAATACTGTTACATTTTTTTAAGAATGTTTTGGTATTTGGTTGTCCTTATTTTGCTTTAATAACAGCAACTCTTAAGCTACATGAACTTCATGTAAAAAAAATCCTGATGATCATGTTCTTCAGCATGATTTGAGATTATCCAAAGAGCTTCATCTTGAGCTTTAGTGGAAGCAAGAACCATCTGTGACTGTTTATTGCCAGGCTTACATTATATTTTGAATCCCAGATTTTCACTGTGGTCTCAAACATTCAGACCCCACTATATATAATCATATGAAGATTGTCTGAAATCAGTTGCTCTTGATGTGAAATTACATGATGTTTGTTTATCAACTCTGATTTCAACTTGTCATTTTGCTATTAATGGTAATTTTTGTTTGAGCAGCAAGCGGTGGTTTGGGTGAGGTCAGCAGGGACTATAAGAAAGAGCCTCTAACTCAGGCTGAAGTGGAAAGGAAACAGATCCTTCAAGAAATGAGGAAGAAGACTTCCTTGAACACAGACAACAGCTGGATTCGCCAGCAGAGCTCTGCCAGTGTCACCCCCAAAGAACCAGTTGATCTTCCCATAAGGAGGTTAGTATTTGCCAATGTTGTCTTACTTTGTAAGTAAACAATGAGGAAAAAATGACTGAGTGCACATGTAAAGATGTAACTGATGTTACTTGTGAGCTTCGAACATTGACAAATTATTTTCACTTGCTTGCAGGGGCGAGTCTCTTGACAACCTCGATATGCCTCGTTCCTCCTGGAGATCATCATGGAGCGCATCTAACAGCACCTCGCTCATACCAGATTACAGCCGTCCTCATTCGGCCCTCTCTGGCTCCTCGTCGTACTATAGTGGACGTCCAGGGTCTGCCACTCTGCCGGCATCTCAGTCCATGAGCTCCCTCAAGCAGTCCTGGTCTCCATCCCCAACTACACCAGAGCCAGAGCCTCAAGCTCCACTACGGAATAGGTATTCCTCGCTAAAAGAAATTGTTATTGTCTCTAAACACTCTAAAACATTGGTTCTCAACTGGTGGGTCAATGACAGCAGAATAATAAAATGCAACTAATTCTAGATAGCAAAACAAATGACTTGTCAACTTTTAAAAGTTAGGAGAGAAAAGCTTTTATGATTTTTATTGTTGACATCAAAGTTCATGCGTCATATTAAACTGCAAAGTTTTTAAGTTAAATTAAGACAAGCGGAAAAAAATCCCAATGCATTAATACAAAATACACTTACATTCAAGATACTATCTATGACAGCAAGTCTTAATATGTTATGCAGTGTTGCTTAAATAAATCAAATAAACTAAAATAAATTTATCTTGTTTTAAGGATATTTAGATGTTTTTACTGAAAAACAAGTAAAAGTCCAACTAAAAATAAAAATTCTATCATCATTTACTCCAAATCTGTATTTCCTTTCTTCTGTGGAAGACAAAAGAAGATATTTTGAAATAAGTTCCCATTGATGTCCATTGAAAGGACAAAGAATATAATGGAAGTCAATGGGAACCAAAACTTTTTGATTATTAACATTATTCAAAATGTGTTCAGCAGAAGAAAGAAATTCATACAAGTTTGGAATGGCATGAGGGTGAGTAAATGATGAATTTTCATTTTGGGTAAACTATCCTTTTAAAAATCCTTTTTTTGCACCCCAAAATGAAAATTCTGTCATTAATTACTCACCCTCATGTCGTTTCCAAACCCGTAGGACTTTCGTTCATCTTCGAAACACAAAAGATCTTTTTGATGACAGAATGCTGTCAGATTTCCTTCCATTGCCTTTGCAACTGAAACTTTGACGCTTCAAAAAGTTCATAAAGATCGTAAAACTAATCCATATGAATCGAGCAGTTTAGTCCAAATTTTCTGAAGAGAATCGATCGCTTGTTATGATGAACAGATTTAATTTAGTGCTGCGTAACACATGAGAATGAACCTCATTGGTTACGCAGCACTTTTTAGCTTCTGGAAGAGGCTTGTTCTTGTGCATTATTCAGGTTCAGTTGAGCTTCTGCTTATGTTCGCTGATCAATGTTTACATGAGAGTAAAAGACTAAATTAAATCCAAATTAAAAGCATTCTGTCGTCAAAAAATCTTCATTTGTGTTTCGAACGAAAGATGAATGAAAGTCTTACAGGTTTAGAACGACATTAGGGTAAGAAATTAATGACAGAATTTTCATTTTGGGGTGGACTAACCCTTTAATATATCTTTTGGCTCAGTGCTTGTTCTATGTGATAGGCTAATAAATGAATATGCTAAATGTGCGCTCACATTTACAGTTGTTCAGCAACTGTTGTTGTGATTGAACCTTAAGAATTTTTTGTTGACATTTTGTATGATAAACAATTTAGATCATGTGTTGGGCACCACTTGATGTCCAATTTGGCTAGTCATGCAAAACCATTTGAGAACCACTGATCTAAACGTTTCCAAACATCCATCCCCATGTGTCTCCCATATTTTCATTGTCTTCAAAATGTGTTTGGACCCCACATAAGCCATAGGCTGTGTGCAAGTCTGTTGCTTAGCCCTCAGATCATGTTTTGTGTAATCTAGGTCAGTGAGTGGCAGGAAAATCTGTTCGTTCTGTAATACACCACTGGGCAAAGGAGCAGCCATGATCATCGAGTCCCTGGGGCTCTGTTATCATTTGAATTGTTTTAAGGTGAGCTTTCAGCTACTCAAGGTCAGGTCCAGCCTGGCTTCATCAGTGACTAACCTGACTAATCTGCCCTGCCTGCTTTTACGATTATTGTAATCAGTTGTTCTGTGCACATACAAAAATGTCAACCCAGAGAATCAAAATGCCAATTCTAACCCTCTAGCTGATTCATGGATAAACACACTGACAGCTCTGCCCTGTGACTTTTCTTTCTTTCCTAGAAGACTGTCATTTGTTTCTCTCAAATGGAAACAAACCATCAAGAACAAACCGTGTGCAATTTAGAGACTGATTTTTAAATCCATTTTTGCCAAGATGGAATAAGAGTGATTTCGCTTTAATAACTGTTGTACTATGAAGTATTTATTGATATATTTATTGATAATTATTGATATATTCTATGAAGTACTATTTAGATTGCATCTGCGCCAAAAATCCCATGAGAAAAACACGTCTTATTCACTAACTACCCCACTAACTTTACCAGTTGGCATATTTAAATAATCATTTAAATATGTCATTCTTTTTAGCATAAACTTGCCTCATTTATATGCAAATTAGAATAGAACGATAGATTGCACCTTATTCACTAAATTCTAAGTACTATTTGACTGGTGCAATAAATATCGCACTATTATAAAGTTGTGTTAAAGGGTTAGTTCACCCAAAAATGAAAATTCTGTCATTAATTACTCACCCTCATGTCGTTCCACACCCATAAGACCTTCGTCCATCTTCAGAACACAAATTAAGATATTTTTTATACAATCCGATGTCTCAGTGAGGCCTCCATTGACAGCAAGATTATTAACTCTTTCAAATGCCCAGAAAGCTACTAAAGACATATTTAAAACTAGTTCATGTGACTACAGTGGTTCAACCTTAATATTATGAAGCGACAAGAATAGTTTTTGTGCACCAAAAAAACAAAATAATGACTATTCAACAATATCTAGTGATGG
The DNA here is from genome assembly GCF_019924925.1 of Ctenopharyngodon idella. Taxonomy (NCBI): domain Eukaryota; kingdom Metazoa; phylum Chordata; class Actinopteri; order Cypriniformes; family Xenocyprididae; genus Ctenopharyngodon; species Ctenopharyngodon idella. The sequence goes on along the minus strand of NC_067228.1, from coordinate 11,098,856 downwards.
AACTGCTTCATGAAGCTTCGAAGCTTTACGAATCTTTTGTTTCGAATCAGTGGTTCAGAGCGTGTATCAAACTGACAAAGCCACGTGATTTCAGTAAACAAGGCTTCGTTACGTCATAAGTGTTTCGAAACATTTAGAAATTTCAATTGTTCATGTGACTTTGGCAGTTTGATACATGCTCTGAACCACTGATTCGAAACAAAAGATTCGTAAAGCTTCGATACTTCATGAAGCAGTGTTTTGAAATCGCCCATCACTAGATATTGTTGAATAAAGTCGTTATTTTATTTTTTTTGCTGCACAAAAAGTATTCTTGTCACTTCATAACATTAAGGTTGAACCACTTTAGTCACATGAACTGTTTTAAATACGTCTTTAGTAACTTTCTGGGCATTTGAAAGAGTTAATTATCTTGCTGTCAATAGAGACCTCACTGAGCCATTGGATTTTATCAAAAATATCTTAATTTGTGTTCCGAAGATACATGAAGGTCTTACAGGTGTGGAACGACATTAGGATGAGTAATTAATGACAGAATTTTTGTTTTTGGGTGAACTAATCCTTTAAAAAGGATTGTATGTGTACAATTTGCAAGGGTGATTCATATGATGATCAAATGATTATGAATAACGTTATGATGGGACATATGTCCAAAACTGTTGTGTAATCAAGCACACTTTCTGCATTTTAACATGCTATTTAAATGTCACAGTGGGGGAGTCCCAGTTAAGAAACCCAGATTGCAGTAATCTGCTGCATCTTCTATAATTTAGCACTAAAACAGCACAGACAAGTGTGTAAATAAACGCTATCAGTGGGCGTAATTCATTATTATTTAATTCCCTTCTGAATTTATTCCACTGTCTTTACCCTCAGAGGAGCCGTTTGTGGCTCCTCTAGAGCTTAATCATTCCTCGCACATACTCTTCATTCTCTAAATGCCAATCATTTGTGTTTCTGCTCATCCTTTCATTCACACTGCATTGTCCTCTTTCTAATCTTGTGGGGTTATTTCTGGTTCTTCGGGCTGGTGTTACTATTTCAATTTCATATGCTCTTATGCTGCTGCCATTGACCTCAAGCTAGGATTCTCTCTCTCACTCTTAGATGGAGGTGAGTGTATGATATGGCATTAAATGGAGGATTCTGTCTGTCTAACAATGTGTTCTTTCATCTTGTGTTTGCAGTGCTCTGACTGCAGGTCTGATTTGGGAGGCTCACAAGCAGGAGCAGAAGTCAGAATACGAAACCAACAGCTCTACTGTAACTCCTGCTATATGCGACTCAAAAGTAGGCCAGACATCTCTGCAATATGTGCAATATAGTTCACCGAGTGATTTTTGATCTTCTTTATGACTGTATTTTTCTCTTTCCAGCTGGTCAGCCCACATCCATGTGATCTCGCTGTACTGCAGCAGATTGAGGAGGAACCAATCACAGACTAGGAAGTGTAAACATTAAGAGTGTGTTGATGTGATGAACATTGAGTGATTCAGCCAGCATTGATTATTCAATGAGCTTCTATTCTTCCTTTTTTACTTATGAGAGGGTGAGATTCCTAAGGTTATGTTTATTTGAAAGTATTAGTAATTGTTTGTACAAAAGGGATGTGCATGTACCTGAATATGAACTATGCTTTTGAAAAGATAAATCATACACTGTCTTTTTCATCATAACTGATTGGAAGATTCTGATGATTTCTGGCTGGTTAACTGATATTTGTATGGTCCTAAAAGTGTTTATAGTAATTAATAGAAATATGCTATTTTATTGTTATTGCTCATCTAGGTTTCTCCTGCAGTATGTGCTATATAAGGGTTTGCTGACTAAAATATCCTGTTAATATTCCACTTCATCTGTGTGCCTTTTTGTGTTTTGATGGGGAAAGCTAATTAAGGATAAATGCATTAAGAATTTATTTAAAATGGTATGGTTAGTAAGCAGCACTCATGAGTTATATACTGTTAGCATCTATTTTATGCATCTGAGCAATTTCTCTGCAGGGGGGGGAAATGGATCTAGAACAAAAGCAGCGTACTCAGTAATAATTGTAAATAAAATTACCAAACTATGTCTTACCTGGGTGTGATTTACTTGACTTATCTCTTATTAATCAGATTTCTACACCTAAGACTAGGCTGAATTCACCATTACTGTCTCCAAGTAACATTGAGTCATCTTTCATAGTGTTCATAACCTCATCACAGTTCCAGTGGTTCATGTATTTTTATCACAGTACTACACTGCATTTCCCATGATACTATGTTTTCAATGAGTTTGTATTTTTGTTGCAGTTGCCTAATGACATTACAATTGCACACTGCTAACATCTTTTGGGAATTTACTGCTGGTCCTCTGAAAGTGAATCAGATGTATCAGGGCCTCAAGAGCATTACGATAATAATTTATGCAGCCAGAACAGTTTTCTGTTTTTCTTGCTTCTAGTGGAGAGCATTGGTTGGTTCTCATATCAGTGTAGTATTGCCAGATAACTAGCAAGTAAATAATTATCAATATAACCATTGTAAATATTTAATAAGATTCAGATTGCCCTAAGTTTCTCTCTGTCTCCCCATGTGTATTTTGCTGTCTTTTTTTACCCTGTAGGGAACATTAGGCTACAATTGCACTTATCAGTTTGACAGTTTGATCACCTGAGGCTGAAAAGTGAGTGAATTTTTTTTTCTAGATATGGAACATTTAGATGGAATTTCCTTCCAGCAGTTTTCCACTCATATTTGGATCTATATGGCTTTATCTACAAGCAATATCCTTCTGTATCATCCAGAAAATGTAAAACTCTAGTTGGCTACTTAGCCTTCTTAGCTACTTATTTATTAACTATACTTTCTCTCTTATTTATTTATATTTGCTTAAAAACCTGCATATTTCTTGGGATTACTTTAGATTTCCATGAATACCAACCCTCTACGGACACACTGACGCCATTGGCTAGTACATTTTTTGTTTTACTCGCCACACTTTTTACATGGAATGCAAGAACAATGCAAATGAAAAAAAAATCTACATAAATATAAAATATAGTTATAAAATATGAATTTCAAACACTATTAAAGTTAAGTAAATGGTCTGTATTAAAAGAAGAGCAAATAATCAAACTACAAGCAAAAGCACATAAACAACAGAACAGAAAGATACAAATGAAATAAACTACTTTTCAGGTAGATCTAACAGGACAGAAATTGTATAAACTAATTAAATGTAAAATTCCTCCTGTTATGAGTGGCTGTCGTTGGCCCTCTCCGAACGAACTTAAGACACTCAAAACGAGCTGTGTTGGGAATGGGATTGGATTGCAGTGGCAGGCAGTAAAGTTTTCTTTCTAAATTCATACGTCTGAGTAGCGTCTTTGTGTACCACAAAAAAAAAAAAAAAAAAAAATCTTTGTGCACTATGTAAGCTCTACGCCATGCATTATTATGAAAATGCTGTATTATTATTAAAATGCTGTAAGGGATACGTTTTCTTTTTGAGTTCATATATGTCTTAATAGCTGTAAGATTCTTTGTGCATTGGAGCAGCAAGTTTCCATTAAAGGGTTAGTTCACCCAAAAATGAAAATTCCGTTATTAATTAGCCTTTTTCACACTTCCGGGTTTCGTGTTTCCGGCGCTTGGCATAGCAGGGTAAATTTACTTCCGGCGACGTCTAAACGTAAGTGTTGTTGTAAGAGACAACATTAAATATATATTTTTGCGTTCCCATTTGTTCAAAAAGGAAAAACTCCACAATGTTTTCAAAACTTTCAAAAGAGGAAAATAATAGAGCTTGATTGATAATGGCAGTCAGAAGTGAGAAATATGTCAATTTGACCATCACTCCCACAGCCGCTGTATTACAAACACCCTCACAGCAGCGTTAACTTTTTTTTGTAATTTGATGCACAGCTAATATAAGACAAAGTATAATGTTATAACATAAAAGAAATAAAAAATGAAAATATAAAAAACTTTGCAGGATTTACGATGCTGATGACCGTTAAAACGCATCATCACAGTCTGTGAAAAAGGCTAATTACTCTAGTTCTAATTACCCTCATGTCGCTCCACACCTGTAAGACCTTCGTTCATCTTCGAAATGAAAATGAAATCCATGAGCCTTGCATCTCGAACAAGCTTGGTGTGTTTGTCGGTGCGTTCCAAACGGGATATATCGCCCTCCAAATTATAAACTGTCAGCTATTTCAAATTAAAGATGAAGGTTGATATTAATGTTGTACACTAGAGGGAGCCAGGCTGTATAATTGATTTCAATAATTTTCTAACTTAATATCTTCTCACCAAAACTTGTCCTCCAAAGATACTTAAGTATGCATAAAAGCAGAGACTGTTTCTGATTTCCCTCCCACATCGTGTTGTTTCTAATTGGAGCGCAGTCAGCTCCAGGAGGCGCTGTTAGCCCAAATGAACAGTTAATTGACCTGTGGAACATGCATAAACAGATCTTTGAAATTCAGTTAAAGAGGTGCTACAGATGTCCGATCTCATTGTCTGAGTGTCTTCAATTTGCTGGATAGAAGGTTTCCTCCACCCCCAAGCTCTCCCACCTGCTATCTGGACTGATGCTAATTTTAGTCTGCATTATTGATGTCAGCCATATCTAGTTGCCATGGTTTTAGATTCTCACTGAACATCACCTGCGAGGTACTACACTACTCTAATCTTTGCTAGGTAACATTTACAAAGTAAAGGAATAATCATTCATACCTGTACCACTCTAAAGACATTCATATCTAAAAATGCTAATTTTATTGTTAGGTATATAATTTGTATTCATGTTTTTATAAATACGTTTTTTTTCCCTTAATATGCTGTGTTTGATGCAGTGTTATTTATATATTATTTAAGTATTTATTAATAATACTAACTTTGAAAGCTTTCATTTAGCAATCTTTTCAGTAATTTGATGTGCTTTTTATTAGTTTGTTCAAATTTTTGTTTTATTTTATTTTGTATCATATTTCAATATAGCTTTAAGTTTTTTTTTTTTTTTTTTCAGTTTTAGTTTTATTAATTTAGTACTTCAACTACTTTTACTTTTTAGTTAGTTGCCAAAGCACCATAACTTTTAAGTTTTACACATAAGGCGGAGACCAGAGACATTATGTTGTGGGAGCTATGCATAAAATAAAAATAAATGATAGAATTCACATTTTCTCATTTTATTTGTCTTATCCTATTATTTTAGTGAGTAGAATGAATAAATTAGGGCTAAATCATTTTTAAATACTATCCACCTTATTCCTGACTAGCCTACTGCGTTTCGAATTATGGGTTGCACTTCCGGTTTGGGGAACTTCCATTTAAAAGATTGAAACGAATCGTTCCAAATCATAAGGTTGCCCTACAAATAAAGCTTATCCGTCAGTTTGACTGAATGAGCTGTCAATTTTTCTTTCATGTTTTATTTTCAGACATCATGATAAGAATAACGTAACGCTTGGTATTTTAACGTAACATGTTATAACAAGAATATCTATGGCAAGAGCTCTTTTCAGTCGCTGCTTTCTATCCTCGTGATTATTTTCTTTTGTCCCTTTGCATACCGCTGTCATAGTATGAAAAAGGACAACATATACTGCACATTTGTGGTCTGTTCTCCCGATATAATTTACGATACATCCCTTTAATAATTCACTGGAATGCATTAAGAATCTCACGTTTTTCTCCTCAAAGCCTCACGTCTCTTTCCAGGTTTGTTTTCACAGGTAAATAAAATTTATTATCTGTAAAAATGATGGAAATAACTTTGAAATAGTATCACGCAATGCTGAAGTTCATGAACGTTTTTTTATTAAGGCAACGTATATTACATAATACAGCTATATAGTTATATTTAACCCGTCCGTTATTGCTGTGGAAAGAATCGCGCTTTTTCATGGCCTGTTGAAAGTACCTTGTTGATGCTTTTACACTTTTAAATGTCCTTTTAATGTTCGTTGGTTGAAGGGTGAGTAGAATAATGTCATCTCATTGTACCCAGTTTAAAAATAAAACGTATTATTGCGTTCATAGAGCGAGCCTTTCACTGACTGTTTTTAGGTTGCTCTGTCTCGTCAATGTCAAAATGAGTGAGATGGCCAATCAGATCAAAGAAGGCGGGTCTTACAGAAGACGAGTATGAATTCCAGCGCAACGCATTAGTTTCATCTCTGAAAGAGTGCATGGAAAGTAGCAGCTAAACATTAATATTTAACTGGTTTATGAGGAATGCTGAACGACCGAGAGTGATATACAGGGATGCAAGCCTAAAATTAGTCACATGGTATTTATTTACAGCTCAGGCAAAAGAAAAAAAAAAAAAAAAAAATCAAACGTATTGGTCTAGTAGCATTTAAGTTGACCAGTGCACTATTCAAGAATCATATTACCCGTAACTAATTAGCCCAGCAAATTAGTAGCCTATACATTGTAATAATAAAGAGAGCTTGAAGGGCTTTAAGTCGGCATGAACTGGAAGTTGCCATAGTTTTTTCTTCCCAATTGTGACACATATCCGATACACTAATACACTTTTTTAACACGACGTCAAACTGGTATTCTATCTTATCACTGCTTTTTCAAATTTAATGTGTTTTTGGTTTAATACTTTTACTATTTATCAGTGATTTTTTATTTCTCAACAAGCTTATCTTTTGTCACGATAAGCAGAAGCTTCTTGTGGCGCTTTGAAAAGGATTGTTCTAGGACCTTTTGATGAAGTGAAAAGAAATCAAGTTAGATCCTGATGTGTCCCGGACTGTAGCTCTAAGCAATACCTTGGGTCGATTAAGGATAAAGAATGTTCCCGTTTTGTTCTAGCGCTGTGGAGGCAAATGTGCAATTGCTTTTTTTATGCAGCTCACATTTAGTTTTACAATACTGTGAGTTTCCTGAAGGTTTTCAATTAATGCAGAGGTCTGTTTGGATATTATAGTGGTCCTGTTTTGGTAAATTGCACAGTTGAGTTTTATCCCCCTTTTCTAGTGTTTTGTCATGGCTTGTTATTATCAGCCTTTCTGTGCAGGAGGCTTCTGTTGTTTCGTGGAGGTGGGTAATGTGCTTATTGACTAAAGTGGCCATTAAACCAGCACTTAGTAACCTGGCAGTGACACCCATCACAACTCTCAGTCATAGTTTTCAGATGCCGCGTCGTTTCTCCTCCGCACTTTAGAGCCAAACATACACACGGGGAGTGAGTGGCTACCTGCCTGAAGTGGATGAGGGAAGGATTCTTGCAGGTGTGAGAATCAAAGGGATTTTTTAAAGAGGGGCACAACACCCACTCTTCAGTCAAATGGAGATTTGGTGTGGGGGTAGAAAGTGTTTCATTTTTTATGTCAGGACCTAAGCCGAGTGCTATCACTGCAGGCACTGATTTCTAATTTCCCTTGATGGCATACTTCAAAGATCCAATCTATACTAGTCTTCTATCTTACTGTACTGCTCTGTCTAACGCTTGGCCTCCAATGAAATGTGCTGGCCCTTCATTTTCAGTGACATGGAAAATGTTTCACTGCTCATGAATGCTAAGGTGGCCACAGCTGGAGGAAGCAGATATGCTTGAAGTTATTATGCCAAGATGATGTTTTTTAGCCTGCTGTGATTTCAGCCGCCATTGTGCTGAGCTGGGCATGGAGGTGAATATTAAGTCACAAGATATTCTTCATTTTCCCCCGCTAAATGATTTTGATGATCTCAAGAGATCAAGTATGGTGTGAAGTTTATGGTGTATTGGCAAATTACAGCTTCAGGCAGATTTTCGTATATATATACAATCGCACTTTTAACATTCTAAAAGGGCACATGTGCACTTTATTAATCTAATTATGTTTTTAGTCTTATAGGTTCATACTTAAAGATTTAAGACTTTAAGACACTTCCCCATGGTTTCACAGACAAGGGTTAAGCCAAATCCCAGACTAAAATGCATGTTTTAGCTGTTTTAACTGAAAGCAACTTGCACTGACATATCTTAAAACATGTCAGTGCCATTGTTTTGTCTCAAGATGCACATCAGTGAGGTTTCTTTTTTCTAAGGCACATTTATAAAAGCCACTTAAATGCCCAAATTGAACTAAAGCCGAATTCTGGTTTACAGTTTTGTTTTGTTTTTTCGTTTTTTTGTTTTTTTTTACACATCTAAGGTGTACATTTTCAAAACTCTTAGTACAAAAATCCAAACTGATCACACTTGTAACACAGCTAGTCATTGTTTCAAAACTTGATCTCATGCTTTCATTCTAGCCGTACATATTTTCATTCTACATAATCACTGTTTCAAAACAGAAGATCATTGTGATATTTAATGAGAACATTTGGTTTAATCACCAAAACACAACAGTATGTTCTTCTTTCAGTTTAGTACTTTTAACTTTCAGTTCATTCAATAGCAAACAATGCAAGATACATGTTTCAAATCGACCCTTGATGCTGAAATTACAGTTAAACAGGCTACAGATGCCACATTAGAAAATACACTTACATTACCTAAATTACATAATTGGCATACAATAATGTTTGTAATAGTATTTATTCAGTGTGTTATTAAAAGGTGTGATGAAGTTATGAAATGGCCATGAGGTTTTGTGCGAGGAGAGAGTTTGCTGCCAATACAGTAAATGTTCTCACTGTACCATATGACTGAATTTATGCTGTAGTTGATCTTTACAGATGAAGGGTGAGTTACAGTAATGTGGCAGTCTCTACCATGGTAATCTGTTTACAGTATCACATAGCATGCATTCTGTAATGTAAAATGCTGCATTTGATGCTATCTCTCTTCTTCGGATGTATATCTGATCAATCTGATGTTATAAAGTCATTGACTGTTTTCCTGTTTTCCCTTGTACTCCTTCCTGCTCTGTTCACAAATTGCAAATCTCTCTGACACACACACACACACACACACACACACACACACACACACACACACACACACACACACAATGTTGGGTTTCCATGTTTTATGGGGACATTCCATAGACATAATGGTTTTTATACTGTACAAACTGTATATTTTATCCCCTACCCCTAAACCTACCCATCACAGAAAACTTTCTGATATTTTAGATTTTCAAAAAAGATTTAGAAGTCTTTTTCCTCATGGGAACCAAAACATTTCCCCACAAGGTCAGAATTTACTGGATTTACTGTTCTTGTGGGGACATTTGGTCCCCATAACATAGGGAATACCATGACCACACACACACACACACACTTTGAACATAGTGGTTAGAATCTAAGATAAATCACTTATAATGTAAAATAAAAATTAATTACTTATGATTATCCGTATCGGCAATTGCAAACAAAGTAGAAACTATATCTATACAGTCTGTATCTATAGAAATCACCAAATGATTCACTCATTAACCATTAAGATCATTTGGATTAAATAACAGACAAATGTATTAAACTGAACGAAAAGAGATGCAAATCAAAAGTTTGATAGTAATAGCATTATGAAAGGCAGTTACTATGAATGAAACATTTATATAGATGAAACACTTATTTTACGTAGTGAAAAGGATACTTTGTGATTTTGTGTATTGTACTAACACAATTGAAAACATGCTGAAATGTTTGAAAAAAGTGTAATTTTGATGATCTGTTGTGATATTAGTACTAAGAGTTTTGAAAATTTACCAATTGCTTGTGAAAATTGCACCAAAGCAATTAAACAAAACTAATCATCCTGTCTGTGAAACCAGGCCTTCTTGTCACACATCTTTTAGTGTATCACCCATATATCTGTGATTATGTGTCATTTCTGGACTCCTCATATCATAGCTGGGCTTATAAAAAAGAACATTCTCATATTCCAGTGTCACCACATGCTATTTTCATCCACAATTTCTTGAAATTAATGAGAACTCATTTTAAAATATTCTTCTACATGCATTGGGCTCACCAGATTGCCATTTGAAATGCATATAACACTGAAATGATGGAATGTCCCTCTTTTAAAATATAGTGATACTTGGAAAGCCTTAAGAATTTGTTTTTTGAATTTGTTAACAAAAATGACTTACATAATGTTTTGGATTAAGTAATACTAACAGTTAGTTCTGGACTTCAAATCTGACTGACCAAAAAGCATTCCAGTAGTGTTGTTACAAAGCACAAAGTCCACACCAAAGTAATTAATCTCTTCATCAGAAAACACTTGCCTGAAACACCTCATTTGCATATTTTTGTAGGCCAAACCTGAAGTTAGCATCACCCTGTTTTTTTTTGTGATGACATTTAATGCTACAATCTCTGTAGTCCTATTTAGCCACTTGTTAGCAACCACCTTTTTCAAGACAAGTAAAAAAAAAATCAAAAGAGGGTATTACTCATGTATTATATGTTGTAAAATTAAACGTATCTTGAGCTTGTGCATTTAACCAAAACCATGTTCAAAAAAGCCCAATGACTTCAGGACAAACGGAAGTGTTAAAAATGCTAACTTCCAGGTTTTGGCCAACAAAAATATATCATCCCTGCAGCACTCTATTATATCCGTGACTTATTCAAGTCACCATGTTACACATTTAATGCCCGCCTATTGCTTTGATCCACCCTCAAAGAACAGTTGGGTCAGTGAATTCGCTATGTCGCTGTTCGCTGCAAGGGCAAAACAGCATTGTATGGACATCCAAAACAGACGCCGTATTTACCATATAGGTATAATGCTGTTTACAGCTGCTCGTGAAGCCTCAGGAGATGAATATCTGCTTATGGTAAGGGGTATTACATTTCTCACACACACTTTAAGCAGTTGACCAATCACAACAGCTTGGGCCATCTGACCAATCAGAGCAGACTGGGCTTTTCAGAAAGCTGGGCTTTAAAGAGACAGGAACTAAAACAGAGTGTTTCATGAAAAGAAATACTGCAGCAATGTGAAGTATGAGAAGAATATAGTCTCTTTTTTTTTTTACTTTAATTTATGTAACTGTATTCTAGCAGACCCCAAAAATAACATTATGTACTTAATTAGCATTAAATGGCTACTTTAAGTTAAAATTACAGTAACTATGTATACTGTGGATTAATAACTTAATTCATTTTCTGGAAAAAACAAATGGGATTTTTACTTCCAGAATCCAACTGTTGTTCCCTGTTACCGTAGAAGATAATTTTGGCTCAAATTTTTGTTCAAAAAATAGGTTTGTTTAAAAAAGAAATACAAGTACTTACCCTGCTGAAAAATCCAGCATTGCTGGTCACCAGCATAATTTGCATGGGAAGCAGGATTTGAGGATCGGCCACACCAGCTCAATTTTGTTTGAGCAAAGCATAACTATGCTGGGGTGCGTTTCCCGAACAACGATGTAACTCGCTGCTGAACTACCATAGTACAAATCAACTAGCTAGTCACGACTGTTTCCCGAAACCGTATTGTCGCAAACCTGTCGTTCAACCACGTTGGTGAATCACGCAGGTGGTGAGAAATAACTTATTTAAATGAATCCGTTTGAGATCGAATTAATGCTAGATTTTTTGCTATAAATTACGGACATGGCATTAGAGGACTAATTCTCATTTTCCTCAGTTATTTTGCTTTATTTCCAGATTAAATCAAATGCTTGTTCTTACAGAGAACGTATATGCACATGCACACTCTTCAAAAACGGTGCTTTAAATCTCTTGACAAATTAAAATATATAAATGACATTTGTATATATTTGAAATAAAAGATATACATTGTACTTAATGTCAGCTTGCTTATTTAGTCAAGATAAGGATTTATTAAGTCCACATGTCATAAAAACAAGAAACTATGCTTCTAACCACAGCCTGAGAGCTGTCGTTTCCAACCACACAAGTTTGCAGTTTGCGAATGTTCGTTTGAACTTTCGGGAAACACCAAATCATTGAACTATGCGAATAACGACGGAACTTGCGATGTTAGTTGATTAACGATGCTTTTGGGAAACGCACCCAAGGTCCACTAGCTAGACTAACCCTTTACCAGCTCAAACTAACCTGGACCAACATGAAATTCATGCTGGATTTTTCAGCAGGGTATGGAATGATTATATGAATGAGTTTATAAAAGAAGAAATGTGATTTTTTTTTTTATTAGACCTATGTGAATGATTCTCTACAAAAGTTCATTATTTGTTCTCTATAGTTTTCTTAATCATTTGTGTAGGTGAATACATTTCTAGCTCTGCGTTGACTTAATTCCTGTGGGTGGCATTTGCTCTATTATGTAAACACTACTTTTCAGATCATGTTCCTTTCTGTATGCTTGTGTGTATCATGGGAGAGTTACCATATGTGACGTTAGTTCTGCTGGACTTTACTCCGATAAGGCTACTAAGAGATTCTGTCACACTAACGCTAATGCTATGTACTTGTGTGTACATTTTGTGGCTACGTACCTGTATATTTTCAAAACGGGCTGATAATTGTGTATTTTGTTCCTGTGCTCAATCCTGTATTTTAAAAAACAGAATCAACTGGACTTAAGCTGCTGTGTTGACAATCATACATTAAACAAGGCAAAGCAAATAAAAAATATATGCTCTCATTATTTCTTAATCATTTAGAATGAAGATAATAAAAGTTCAGTTTAGCACCACAGAGAACCAGTGGTCCATGACTTTAACTAGACAGATGTTAACAGCTTTGTGAGAAGGGCAATGTAGTGGTGCATGACCTCGAATTTTGGCATTGTGCCTGAATGACATCTAATATGAAGCAAGGGAGAGCAAGGACAAATGTAAGCTATAAAGAGAGTCTTATTCCATAAATTAACAAGTCAGTCTAAGCTGAAGCAATACTACAACATGATCCCAATGCAAGCACTTACAGATAGGTTGAGCAACACAAGGCCAAACCTGCATTTTTATGACTGGAATGAACCATATGGCCTCTAAACTTCATGAGATGCCAGTTTGAGAGTTTTGGTTCAGATTGTGGAGGACATGTGAGCTTTTGTATTATTTAATCATAATGTGTGGGAGATTATTTGATTTACTTACATCAGTACATATTAAAGCAATACATTACATTGACATAATTTAAGTTTGGTTTTTGAACAACGTCCCAACTGCTGCATTGTTTATATGATGGATGTGGCAGCTGGTAACTGAATCACATTGATTGTGTTTGAGAAACTCAATACATACATTGGAAGGTTTATTTTTATCCAAGGTTTAAGTAGTGACCTCAGATCTTCTAAAGATGGCAGTATGTTGATCAAGTGTTCTCTGGGGTTGGTGACGCAGCTGTTGTCATAGAAACAAATGCCGGGGCTTAGAATGGAGGTGAGCCAAGGTATTATTTGTAACTGGATTAAAAGACAGAGGCTTCCCGTGCTCCGTAAACCTTTGTGGAATTACGGAAACAATTAAAGCCCATAATCATAACTCAAAGTGTGGTTTGAGGCTGTATTATTCTTCTTTGCAGTGTTTTGCACTTTTTTTGTTTTGTTTTTTGTTCAACTTTTAAGGACGCTCATGTTCTTACAGCTCTGATTAGAACAGGGAATGCATGAATACTGATTTGCCCAATGGATTTAAATGTATGAATTTTACATAGTTTCCTTGTATTTGAACACTGCGGCAGCTGCAAGCTGGCAAGACGGGCAACAGAGCGGCACAAATCCTCCTCCTCAGGTGGTTCATCCTTATTCACTGCTGTGAATATGTCAAGCTACTTTTAATCACCTGAATGCTACATACCGTTTGTGCTACAAGAACCGTGTCTTATGGTAAATGGGCTTATTTAGACCATATATAATAGTTTTCCCTTCCTTAAGATGTTAACAGTTTTATGACATAAAAATGCTTTTATTTCTTGCAATAATTTACAAACACAAATTAGTTTTTGAGTATTATTTAGAACCTCCCAGGTGTTTTACTGTACATTTATATAATATACACCATAAAAATAAAAACGAATACTGCAAATTAGCTTCCACAGTGCTTGAAATTAACCACCATGCACTGTTCGAGGTCTCAGAGACCCAGGGCAATTTTAATACCTTAAAAAAGGTATATATACTTAACATTTAAGTAATGGGTTGATATCTAATGATGTTCCCTAGATCAGATGTGTAAAAAGTACCTGAAAACCATACTTGAGTAAAAGCACAGATACCTTACAGCAAAAATGACTCCATTACAAGTTACAAGTCACCAATTCTAATACGGCCTGAGTAAAAAGTCTTAGGCCCGGTTTCACAGACAAGGCTTAGCCTAAACCAGGATTAAGCCTTAGTTTAATTAGGATATTTAAAGGGTTAGTTCACCCAAAAATGAAAATAATGTAATTTATGACTCACCCTCATGTCGTTCCACACCCGTAAGACCTTCGTTCATCATTGGAACACAAATTAAGATATTTTTGATGAAATCCGATGGCTCAGTGAGGCCTGCATAGACAGCAATGCCACCAAACTTCTCAAGATCCAGAAAGGTACTCAAAACCTATTCAAAAGAGTTCATGTGACTACAGTGGTTCAACCTTAATATTATAAAGCAACGAGTATACTTTTTGTGTGCCAAAAAAACAAAATAACTTTTCAACAATATCTAGTGATGGGCGATTTCAAAACACTGCTTCGAATCTTTTGTTTTGAAACAGCGGTTCGGAGCGACAAAGTCAGGTGATTTCTGCAGTTTGACACGCGATCTAAATCACTGAATCAAAACAAAAGATTCGAAGCAGCGTTTTGAAATCGGCTATCACTAGATATTGTTGAAAAGTCGTTATTTTGTTTTTTGGCGCACAAAAAGTATTCTCATCGCTTTATAATATTAAGGTTGAACCACTGTAGTCACATGAACTGTTTTAAATGTAGAACTGCAAAAATGTAGAGTTTAAAAAATAATAGTGTTTAAAACATTACATGTGTTTAAAAAAATATTTTACCCACATATTGCAAATCTAGACAATTACAGTAATATAAAGTTTATCTATATTCTTAATAAATATTATAAAATGATTAGAAATTAATTCAATATTCAGGGATTGACTTGATAGGTAGTGTAGAACCTACTGTTGTTCATGCCCTAGTATACAAACAATATATTAAATTAAAAAAGATTTTAAATTAAACCCACATTGGAAATTAATATTGAAATCAAAGCAAACTCCTAGCAATCACCCTTGTATTCTTCCTGCCTCTCCACGCTCCAACGCTCATCTCTGCATCACCTGTAAGTGAAGAAACAGTCAGTTGTACTCAACGGGATCCTTCCTCCTCTTACCAATGAGGTGTGTGCTTTCCACGATCCTCTGCTCAGCAACCATGATCTCTGTCACCATCTGCAAAACAGTAAATACTGTCTTCATTCATCTGCCATTACCCTCGACCTGCCAATAGACTGTTTACTGACCTGTTGTGCTCAACCCATCATAAAGTTCTTGTTTGATTTCACTATAACTTCTTGTTTGAGTCTGGTATATCCTAACAGATCCTGGTATATCTTGAAAATTTTGATGGAAAGTTGAAAAAGCATACTGCTTGACTGGAGAGAGTTCAGAGAGGAATTGGTTATGTACTGCTGTGAGGAGAAATTAGATCAATCAATGAGAAACATATACTGGGCGCATTATACGTTTCTCACTGATTGCTCTGATTTCTCCTCACAGCAGTAAAGAAATGATTCTTCTCTGAACTCTCTCCAGTCAAGCAGTATGCTTTTTCAACTTTTCATCAACATTTTCATAACCTTCTCCCTCAGTCATGTGATTCATCCCAGACAGAAAATTTGCTTTTTAAAAACGTTATTATCCAGTCATTGTAAGAATGAATGTGTCATTTTCCCTTGGCTTCTGCTCTAATCTGTAGATAATCTTTGTCTGAAGCCTAGCTATCCAATTTCAAATCTCTTTATGTAGCATTTAAGTAATTACGACAAATAACCCTGTAATCTAAAAGTTTATTCGCCATTTGCAGATCCACGAAGGTGATAAATTGCAAGCGGCAGACTGATTTTTGAAGTTTTATACAAAGTTTTCATGAATAGACATACTGTATAAAACAGTGCTGTCTTCAAGACAAAGTAAACAGAAATACATTAAATGTTTGAAATAATATTTAAATACTAGTTACAGTATAGTTATAGTAATGAAATGTACAGCCTTTGGATATAATAAGAATGCTTTAATTTTACAATATTTGGAGATTTACTGAGACATATAGAAAACATTTTTGAAGAGTAGCTTGCTGGTTCTCAGGATAAGTCAGCTGTTATCGTCTTCTTGCCTCTTTGACTGAAGGGCTTGAGGAAATCGAGCAGTAGCTACACCAGAGGAAGACCCCCGGGAGGGAATGATGCCAACTCTTTGCACAGCTTCGCTTGTTTGTTTTGGAAGAATTCTCATTATCTCCAAATGGACTCTCAAATGTCAAATGTCAAGACTGTCAAATAGTTCTTAACCTTTATTTTTGTTTTTAAGTGATATTACATTGTGCTGATACACACTGTTTAGACTGGCATGTTGACTGGAGGTACAAATGAAGTTGAAGGATTACTTAAATCTCATGAATAATTAGTTTATCGCTGCTGTTCTTAGTATTGGCATTAATACCTTACTATTTATTAATACTTTGATCAGACTTTTAGATTGTACAAAGGATTTGTATTTCAAATAAATAGTATTCTTTTGAACTTTCTATTCATCAAAAACTATTTTCAACAGTAATAAATGTTTCTTGAGCACCAAATCAGCATATAAAGATGATTTCTGAAGGATCATGTGACACTGAAGACTGAAGTAATGATGCTGACAATTCAGCTTTGACATCACAGGAATTACATTTTAAACTGATTAAATTAGAAAACAGGTATTTTTAAATTGTAATATTTTGCAAAATTACTGTTTTTGCTGTATTTTTGACCAAATACATCTTACCCTAAATTTTTGAACAGTAATATAAATGTATAATTCATACTGTATAATTCTGTTTCATTTAAACTTAAGTCAAACAGCATAATGAATTTGAACTATTAAGGCTGGTTGCTTGTAGTCTGTGCAGGCTCCCTGAAACCCTTTAACTACAAATGCTCTTTAATAAAATCAACAGATTACACTAATCAACATTAAAAGATTTAATTTTCCTTTAGAATCTACAGTGACCCATTCATCTTTAGAGGATCTGTACGTATGTTTGTATGTATAAGCGTCTCTTAGTTACTGAAAGGCCCACACCAATAATAGAATTTATTTAGTTGCATCCTTTTCTGATGATGAAAGCTAGAGGCAGGTAGACGTTTGAGGGATGAATCAGACAGCTGCAGTGGAAGAGTCTTTTGATTACACAGTGCTTGATGAATTTCATGGTTATTGTTTGTTCTCATAAAATCGACTTGAATTTGCTTTACTCTGAACTGTTTCATACTGTTTTATGAGTCTGAATCACACCACTGCTGATGCTGTAAATTACTTTTTGTAACTAGTATTGCTGTATAAGATCCATCAAAATTGCATCTGAGGAGTACCCGTAATGGAATCTAAAACTTGTTTTTTTTCAAAGGAAAGATAAAAAAAATAAGCCATGGCAGATCTGAACCAATCCCAGCATTAAAATCCACAGCTGTGAAAGCCTAATTGATTTGTATTAGGTTTTGTTGTATTTGCTGTTCTCAAAATTTTGGGTGGCAGATTTAAATTTGCGCACTTCTGGGGGGTCCATCACCAGCCAAGCAACTGCCATTGGGATGAATGGGAGTACTAACAGATAGCTTTAGAATTATAGACCTCCTTCGATGTCACTGGTGTTAGTGACAGATGTTACTGTTCGTTATCAATATAAATCTCCCATGATGCATTTCCAATGAGGAGGATAGGTCATCAGCATGTAATCCTCAATTAAATGGCTACCAACTGCTTCCACAGCTGTACAGGTTGCACCTTATTGACATACCACCCCCGACCAAGTCTGGTGGCCAAACCAGATCAATAAACTTGCCTGTGCTGGTCCAGGAACACCGCACTTGTGCTGCCATTTACAGACCCCAGCATGGCAAGACCCCTGCTGCTTAAGCGAGATAAGCTGATGAGATAGAGGATGATGGGGCACTTGTCAGGTCCATCCTGTGGAAGTGTGTCTTGTGAGTGTGTTCACTGATTAAACCAGACTTCCTTTTGAGAAACTAACAAAAGAAATGATTCCTTTCCTCACATTGTTAAAGATGAAAACTGAGCTTCTCTTTAAGTTCATGTGGACAGATACTGGAACACATCTTTGTCATCTTTTTTTAATTCTCTTTATGGTAGAGTAAGATCACAAGATATGGATATATTTACAGTTTTGCATAATGTTTAAATATATATATATATATATATATATAGAGAGAGAGAGAGAGAGAGAGAGAGAGAAAGAAATCATTATTTGTACTGTTAACTAAAATGTTAACTAATAAATTTTTCTGGTTCTTGAATCTTATTGGTCAAGCTGCATTCTAAGAATTTCTATATAACAGTCTAGCAGTGCTGTTTGTATCACTCCACTTTGTGTTTGCTTGTTTCAGAAAGAGTCTGCATGATTCAGTGACTCTTTCCGCAAGTTACATCGTTACGCAAGGTGGCAACAAGTGACTGTCTTTATGAGTGAATCATTGAATCATTTACTCAACAGATTTGTTCAAAAACATTGATTAATTCATGAACAAAAAAGGGTATTCATTAGTCATTGAATTATTCACACTGATTCATTCAGTAACACCACTCTTTGGTAGAAACTAAGCTTTTCAAAACTCCAAATCAATTGAACCAGTCTCCTTTCAAAATGATTCAAGTGTTTGAAACACCTCATGCTGATGGCACCTGCAGGTCAAAACACTGTAAATGTATTGAAAAATGCATTGAAAAGCATTGAAAACTTGCCCAGACAAGCATAAAACACCATTTACAAACCAATTGCACGTTTTCTCAAAATGTGATCTATTAAATGCAATCTACAAATCATTAAATACCATCTAGCTTTAACTGTAAATAAAATAAAATTAGGGCTTGATTTAAATGTAAATATAATAAACTTGTTTTTTGTGTTTATGGAGGGCTTGGCTAATTAGGACAATAATTAACTACTAATTTTACTTTTTATTATAATCTAAAAATGTGTCATTTAAATCCTTCATAAAGCGGAGACACAAGGTTTGACATCGCTGTGGAGTGCAAATTGACAAAGTAACTGGCAATATTGTGTCTAAAATGTAAGTTACCCAAGCTATTATATAACATATTTGGTTACTAACGTAACCTCGGTTCCCTTAGATATGGAACAAATACTGCGTCGTTCATCTTATTATTCATAAGACAAGACGCATCTGGGGAAAACTCCTTTTTCTCAAGTAACGCGGCAAAGTATGTAGTACTCATTCCGTATCTAAGGGAACCAAGGTTACGTTAGTAACCGAGCACGTTCCCTTTCGATACTACACTTGTACTGCATCGTTCGTCTTATTATTCATAAGACAAGACGCATATGGGGACAGTTCAATCGTGCTGTGCTACGAAGGGGGACGACAGAGCATCCGGGCAGAGCGCTTAAAAAAGGGGCTTGCGACGGATACCCATAGGACAGGATATCCCGGACAACGGGGACTGAAAACACTGTAGTCATCCTCCCAATCCCATATAGCTAAGGCGCCAGCAGGGCCAAGGATGCATATTGGGGGCACAGAATATAGTTATACCCGGACATGGTCGGGGCCATAACGGAAAACCATAAGCTTGTCACAGCAGTGAGTCTTATGCAGAAAGGACCTGCGTCTGAAGTGCAGGAACGTCCAGATTAGAAAACCTGACAAACGTGGACGGCGAGGCCCAGCCGGCCGCCGCACAGATTTCGGCGATGGACACGCCTCAGGACCACGCCCAAAAGGAGACCATGCCTCTCGTGGAATGCGCTCTTACACCTAAAGGGCATTGTAGGCCTAAAGAGGAGTAAGCGAGCGCTATAGCATCGACTATTCATCTGGATTATCTAGGCTTCGTGACCAGAAGACCTTTTGTGCGGCCACCGTAGCAGATGAAAAGCTGTTCTGCCTGACGGAAAGAGGCGGAACGATCAATGTAGGTCCTCAGGGCCCTAACAGGACAGAGTAGGTTCAACTCCTGATCATCTTGAGAAGGAGGAAGAGCGGAGAGAATGACCATCTGCGCCCTAAAGGGGGTGGATAGGACCTTCGGGACGTATCCATGTTTTGGTTTTAGGACGACTTTGGAGTCGTTAGGCCCGAATTCAAGACAAGAGGGACTCACAGAGAGCGCCTACAAATCTCCCACACGCTTAACTGATGCTAAAGCTAGCAGTAAGGTGGTTTTTAGCGACAGGGGACACAAGTCGGCAGTCTGGATTGGCTCAAAGGGAGGGCCTTTAAGGCCTCTAAGAACCAAGGATAGGTCCCAGGTTGGAACCGTGAGGGGACGAGGAGACAACATGTTTGCCCCTATGTTCAGTACACCCTGTATATGCACTGCTCTCAGTGAAAGCAGATTGCATTGGGCCCACTCTAGGATGGTTTTTGATAGAGTGAAGAGGGGCACTGAAGAGAACCTGCCCTGGTGATTTATGAAGGACACCACCATCATACTGTCTGATCTGACTAAGACATGGTGTCCCACCAGGAGAGGAAGGAAAGTTTGGAGAGCTTGATATACCGCCATCATTTCCAGGCGGTTCATATGAAGCTCGCTCTCCGGGCCGTTCCAAGTGCCGAAGGCCGGACGGCTGTCGCACAGAGCTCCCCAACCCATTTTGGAGGCATCTGTGAAGACGACCTTCCTCTTGTTCATTGTCTCAATTGCCACGCCCTGCTCGAACCAGCAGGGGTTCACCCAAGAGGCCAGGGTTGCGACGCACGCCTGGTTCACCTTGAGTGAGCAGCGACCATGTCGCCAGGCTTGGGGCGGGACCCGCGGCTTCAGCCAGAACTGCAGTGGGCGCATGCGAAGCAAGATTGGTTCGAG
This sequence comes from Ctenopharyngodon idella, assembly GCF_019924925.1. Classification (NCBI taxonomy): domain Eukaryota; kingdom Metazoa; phylum Chordata; class Actinopteri; order Cypriniformes; family Xenocyprididae; genus Ctenopharyngodon; species Ctenopharyngodon idella. Next base: position 11,077,932 of record NC_067228.1, on the reverse strand, counting down.
AACAGGGCTGCTTGAGCGAGGGCAAACTGATCTGGCTGCTGAAGAAGCGGTGCGCTGATCAGAGCTGCACAAGAGCGGCGATCTGAGCGGCGAGCTGGCAGAGCGGCGAGCTTATCAGAGCTGCAGGCTGCTTGTGGGCGCCGTCATTGGTTCCGAGAAAAAGGAGTTTTCCCCATATGCGTCTTGTCTTAATAATGAATAATAAGACGAACGACGCAGTACGAGTGTAGTATCGAAAGGGAACAGCTATATTCACTGCTCATTTGACTGTGATATTATTGTGGCAAAGCTTGTAATCACAGTAGCTACTCTTGCTCACACCGTGTTATTATGGCAAGCCAAATTAGTTTTAAATGCATGCAATGTTACTTGTTGTAATTGCATTTTTACTATTAACAATTGAATTAAACAGCTCTAATTGTAATTGTCACTAGTAATAATTAAATTATAGAGCTCTCTAATTCAATTCTTACTAGTAAAAATGTAATTACAGCAAGTAACGTTGAGAACACCAAAAGCTAATTTGGCTTGCCATACCTGATCCTATCCTAAAATAGCTACGAGTGAATGAAGAAATCTCTGAGCTTCTATATGTCATCGTTAAAATACTTTATAACACAGACCCATCTGGAGGAAACTTGGGCTTGGTGTAATTATGAACCCAAAATGCTCAGCCTCTGAAATAAATGTGAATCACGCTTTGCATTTCAAAGAGAAGTTGAGTCACCTGTTCTCAGACTACAATCACTAGGCTATTCCATGCATAAATGTAATAAGATCTGTTTCAGATTGCTATCATTTGCCAAGATTCGGTCCTAAAAGATTATATCCCTTTGAATGAAATTTTTATGTCAAGTGACACAGTAGATGTCAAATACAATTAAACCTAGTGTGAAGAGACATACTTTGTTCGAGCAGTGGCATATTAAAATGTATGAACATCTGTGGAGTTTAGGTATGCTTCCATCAATGCAGATAATCTGACAGTCTGTTAATCAGATAAAAATCAGTCTATTCAGTACACTAACTAATAGTATAATGTTATTTAATTTAATTCAATTTACATAAAGAGGAGTAACATTTTTGCAAAAACTATATGATCACTATATGAAAAACTGATGTTATCATAATGTTAATTTTTCTAGATCTTTTACTGGCCATTACAGATATGACCATAACACAAGATCACTAAACACTGTCCTTTTCTCTCAAATAGAATTACCAAGTTATACTATACTTAAAAAAGGAAGGATTATACTCCTCAACACAACAGGAACCGGTAATTGTCTTTTTTCCTAATTCAATTGACTCCTGACTAATGAGCATTTGTTTAAAACAACGGCAGAAGCAAACATCAATCAACATGCTAAATCAAAATGACGTCTTGTCTGTATCTATATATACAATAGCTTTATCTCTTAGTGAGCTACTGAGATGGGAGACATTAAGGTGATGAATAACAGCAATACTTTATACTCTCAGAGCCCTGCTAAATCCAGCACTCACTCACGCACACATGGAAATCTATGTGCACATTTACAAACAAACACACAAATGCATAACTCTACCCAGGTTGTCTTTCATATGATGAAATCATTCAAATTAATATTCTATTTGAATATATAAAGATATTTCTTTGAGCTGAAAAGGCAACTTTTTCAGTATTGGTTGAGCATTTGCTGTAGTTGAGTCAGCTGGTTTTTGTTCCTGATGATTTTTCAAGGACCCGGTTATTTCCTGAAGAACACAGGCAGGCTCATGTAAAATGCATTGAACTGTAGCATGAACCACACAAAATCCAAGGATACTATCTAGTTTTGAAGGATCTTTTCTAGAGAGGAAATATGTATTGGAAAATGTAGTCTTGGCTGTTTTTATGCTTACCTCATGGTCCTGGTATATTTGGCATTAACAAAATGTGTGCACTGTATTGTAATCTGCTTATTAAGAAACGATCTGCTATCAATATAAATACTGCATTTTAGCTAAGATGAATTAGGAAAAAGTAATGCAGAAACATGCACTGAATTTCATTAGACATGAAAAGAAAGGCATGATCTTTTACAGGAAGCATTTATAGGACCATAAGGTGAATATGTCCATGTTCCCTGAGGAAGTTGCTATGTTTAATGCTATGTTTGACTTTATCCAGTTTAGATTGCCTGACATTAAAGGTCACCTATTATGCCCATTTTTACAAGATGTAATGTAAGTCTCAGGTGTCCCCAGAATGTGTCTGTGTGTTTAAGCTTAAAATACCTCACAGATCATTTATAAATCCATGTTGTAAATACCCATTTCTGACTACAGTCAAGAACAGGCTGTTTTCGTGCATGTGCCTTCAAATGCAAATGAGCTGCTGTGCCCCGCCCCCTCTCTACCCTCACAGTTCCTGCCTCAATCGGATTCTCTGCCAAATACAAACAAGACATCTGCTTGGTTTTGATTATCATCTATATCGCGAACACTCTCACGGATAGTATAGTTTCATCATTAAAGTTTATTATTTCCACGCGTTTTAAAGCTATATCAGTTTAAACTTCTAATGGATCTGAGCACACTTATCTGAAGCACACGCACACAGACAGCTGGCTGTCAGACTTCAAGTCTCGTGAGTAACTCGTGTTTTGTTTAAACGGTCAAATACACACAAGGTTCTGTCAAAAACACACACAATTCACATAAACACAGTCAGTTATGTCTGTAAACGTAAATAGCAGGCAACGTTACAGAAATCGTATGTGTATATTAGATCTGTGGCGCATTCCCTTCAGAAATAAAACTAATCCACTGCATTCAACGGCTCAGATGTCAGTAAATGAAGAGTGTTATGTTCACTCTTACATCCAACAAGAAAACATCTCAATTGCTTACCAGACATTGTTGTCGCTACAGCTGCTCAAGCGCGGAGAAAATGGCGGACAGCATACATCTCGCTGAGGGCGGAAATACAGGACTGTTAGTCAGTGGCCGTGGGCGGGGCATGAGGAATGTGGCGTCACATTACTCAGAGAATCAAAACGGCTTACCTAATGAGACTGCTTTTACGGAGCCCTGGGCATGACATGCAGGAAAAAAATAGTAGGCTAAATCGTGCACATGATTCATATTTCGTTCCCTCGATTTATAAATCATGCACATGATTTATAAATCAAGGGAACAAAATATTAAATCGTGCGCACGTTTTATTAAGTCGTGCGCACGATTTAGTAAATCGAGGGAACGAATTAGTAAATCGTGGGAACGAAATAGTAAATCGTGCGCACAATTTAATTTTTTTTCTTGCATGTCATGTGCGGGGCTCCGTATGCTTTGGTTTAAAGGGGGATTTAAAAAAAAAAAAAAGGAGTGGGTTGATTTTTATCATTGTAGGGTGGTTGTGTTCACACACTGCCAACACACATTTATATCCAAACACCTTGTAAAAGTGGATTTAGCATAATAGGTGACCTTTAAATTAGCACTCTTTTACTTTTTTCATTGCCTTTCTGAAAACCACAGAGAGCTGTTATTATGATTATTGACAGAAAAGGCTATACTTCTTATTAGGTAGACAGAATGCAGTTAGTTATGAAACGAATCCCTTTCCTCTTAGGAAACAGTCTATCGACTACTTCTTAATGAAGATAAACAGATTTGAGGGTAAAATGATTACAGGGTTGTTTGATGCTGTGCTTGGGCTGTTTCCTTTTCCACTTAGTTGCTTATTGGCTTTTTAAGACCTGTATTGATCATAGTGGTCCATGTATTTCTTTACCAATGGCTAGTAAGTCTAGAAGTAACAGCGAATATATAATTTGTTTTGCAAAAATAAATGAAGATAGACAGAAACATGTAAATAGGGTAAAATATATCTAAATCTAATCTAAAATATATCACCCTGTTGATTAATCATAGTAAATTAAGACAATTGTTTGTATTAGAAGTTTTCTGAAATGTTTATGTTCATTGTGTAATTAAATATGCACAAATGTGCATATATTTCCAGAAAAGAAATCAGAACATTGGATAAATCCTGGGGTTTTTTTTACAGAGGAGATTCTGAATATCTCTTTTTATCACTCCATAAATCAGATAATACTGTCAACTGCCAGAAAAAATGTTATATATATATATTATATAAATAGGGCGAATGATATATGAACAAACCCCCTGTAAAAATCTTCAGAACATAAGAATAAAACTAGGTTTGGTGTATGTAAGTGTTTTCTTACTGAGATTTCTGGCTCAGTGCATGAGAAAGAACTCATTTTGAGAAAACAGCCTTTAAATATATGTATTGTAACTGAAATCTACTGACTAGCCCCAAATCTCTAAATTAATCAGTGCATTAAAAAACAGAAACAAAACAACAACAACAAAAAACAATTGTTTTGCCTGTAGGGTCTTGTCTTAAAAATTCAACCCCTCTTCTTGGGCTTTTCTTATCTCATGCAGTTTGGCTTTTCAATAGAATTTCCATTGAGGAATTTTTACTTATCTCTGCATTGAATTCTTCCATATAACCTGTGAAGAGTGTTTTGAATACTTGACACAGTTCTGGAAATAGCTGTATTACTTAACATACTTTAATGTATTATTTGTTTGGAATTTTGAATTTCTGTATTTAATGATGTAGTGTCTTCTTCCCCTGAAGAAGAATCACTCTCAAAGTCTCAGGTTCCAATGGCAAAAGATAGACTTTATTATCAGAGATACAAAGCCTAGTTGGTTTGTAAAGCAACTCCAGAATGTTGTCTCTCACAGTCTTATATACCGTTTCCATACACTCCAATTCAAGGTAGTGTCAATGCATTTCATATATGCCAAACTATATTTAAGTACAACAAGAGATCTCAGTTCATTACATGCTTTCTCATATGATGATAGGGAGCACAAAGAGTCTGCAGTTCATATGAGCTTATAGGGGTGGTTGATTATGATTTCACTTTTTTAACTTTAGTTAGTGTGTAATGTTGCTGTTACAGCATAAACAACATCTGCAAAGTTACGACGCACAAAGTTCAATGTAACTAACCATTCAGAAACATATGCATTCTATAAGTTGTAACTTCTTCCTGAGTCTCTCCATCAGTGTTCGACTCCGGTTTGAACAATGTAAGGCTGAACACCGTTACTGACAATCGTCATTTTGGCTGCGTGAGATTCTCCAGTTTTGTTGTTGTTGAGCAAACGAAGCGCGAACTGTTAAAGCTCCGCCCTCTTAGGGGAAAATTTGACAAGCTATAATAAATGATCTGTTTCTGGGGACACCAGAGACTTATACTACATCTTGTAAAAGGAGGATTATAGGTCCCATTTAAGATCATCACATGGCAGATTATTATATAGCTGAGCACAAGATCATCACATGTCTTCTCTTTGTAGCTACTCATCATATGTGAGCACACACACAGTTGACTATAATAGTAAAATAACTTGTTAAAGTAAATGGCTATATTCATATTGATTATGCTTGTTTAAATTATATTCTGTTTAATAGAAATCTTCCACAGTAACATCACAAATCACAGCACTCTTGGTGTTTCACAGAATTTTATCATAATAAAGATAGACTTTGAAGTGATTTTTATTTTTGGAGCAAGCCAACCAGGAAATCACAGTCCAGGTCACTGCTGTGAAATATTTCACGCTCCAAAGACAGATTGTGCTAGCATAAAACAGCTGAACTGTTTTTTTAATATGCTGGAAGCAATCTTTTTACTCTTCTCATATAGTGAAGCTGTGCCCTCTTAATAACATGAGAAGGTAGAAGCAGCCATCTGGTGATAGTATAATAATGAACAGATGTGTCTTCACCAAGATCACGTTGCTTTTGTGACTGCACATTCTGTAGTGCTTGTTATCCAATGAGTAACCCAACAAATATATGAAAACGTTTACTACCATTCAACATTTAGCAGTCATTACTCCAGTCTTTAGTGATCATTCTAATATGCTTATTTGCTGCTCAATAAAACACATTTCTTATTATTACCAACGTTGAAAACGGTTGTGCTGAGAATTCAAAAGAAAAGTATTTATTTGAAATAGAAATCTTTTGTAACATTATAAATGTCTCTACTCTCACTTTTGAATAAAAGTATTAATATCTTAAAAAAAAAAAAAAAAAAGAATCTGACCCCAAACCATTGAATGGTAGTATAGATAAAAATAAATCATCTAAATAATTGTGAGAGTGTGACTTGTAATTTATTTGATGCACATGCAAAAACATGAAAGCCTGCAAAAGCCTCTAGAGTTATTTCAAATTAAAATGATAACAAATGCACAAAATTCCCCCTTAAGATGTGCTTAGCCTTCTCATCTTATGAGGCCTATTTATATATCTCATCGTCTGGTACATACTTGGCCATACTGACTCATACAGACTCACTGAGTGATACTGTTGTTCATGCAGACCTTTATGTCACCCGTTTCTTCAGCAAATTATTCATTGGATTTGGCAGGGCTTACGGCCAACAGACTCCAATTGCCTATTAATGTTTTAGGCCAAACAGCCTCCAAATGTTTTGCATAACACCTGTGTGAAGTGTTTATTGTAAGAGGTTGATTAAAGATGTGACTAGGGTGATCCCAGCCCAATGTTTTTAGGAGAAGCTGTGGATGTGGAAGGAAAGCAGGTGACCAGAAAAGTGACGTTCAAAGCTTTTCAATGTTTAATTAGTGTCCTTCCATAAAATATTTTAGTTACTAAAACATCAAGTATGCATTCTGCGAGGAGAGCCTTGCCAATCAAACTAAAACTGCATATTCTTATATTTGTAAAAATCACTTTTCCCTTTGTAAGGGATTTTCATTTCTAAAGTGTAGACAGCTTTTTTGGTGAACTCAACACTGTAGTTTTCAGTATGCATTTTTTACAAAACGATAAACCTTCATCTTCATAATATTTAATTTTTAATTTGATATTTGTTGTTCCTTTTGATTTAAGTTTGTTTGAGCTTACTTTAATGAGAAAACAATGCAATTGCATTAGATTTCATCACTGCATAATTGCAAAGGCTTTTATCATTGCGGATTTAACGTAAACCACTCACATTTAAAGACAGTACTAGTATGGCACATCTGTGTCACATTATTTCATTTCTATTTTGTTGAATTATGTAAAATGATTAATAATTCAAAAGATAATATAATGTGGTTCACTGTTTAACCATTGTAAAATGTCATGTAAAGGACACATCAGTAGTTGAAAGCACATTAACACAAATGGATACAGAGAGGAAGAAAAAAAGTTGAAAATTACTGTGTGAGAAAAAATTCAAGTTTACAGAGTTTTAGTGTCAGTACTACATTAAACTACTATATAATGTTGCATAATAATGCAGTGGGGGAATATTTGTGGGTCAACAACTGTTGTTGCCAAATGTCTTGTGTAACCACTAAAAAGTGGCCTACATTATTTTAAATATATCTAGTCAGTGACAGAGTGCAAGCATGTTCGTCTAAAATAATTCTGTATTTTCAGCTTCAGAATCATAAATATTTTTATTCTGGTGTCACCATTGTCCTGTGCATTGGGTTGCCAGCACCAAGTCCAAGCCTATTCATTTCCATCCCCACTGTAATACCAAATTTAGCATTTTAATCAACAGTACATTTTTTTGTTAACCGTTCGTATCGTATCATGAGTTCAGTATCATGATATGTATCGAATCGTGACATGAGGGTACGTTACACCCCTAGAGAATGCTAATGAAATATTCATACATTTAATTACACATTATATAATATGTCATGATTTTTTTCATGACATGAGCTAATTTAGATATTTGTGAAAAAGTTTTGAGAAATCATTGTGAGTGTTTCTGAAAATAAGTAATATATCAGGCCTTCACCGCTGTACATTAAAAAATTTTAATCATTGTGATATTTGCTCTATAATAAACATCTGCTTTCCCATCCCAACCTATTTCTATTAAAAGAACTACATCATACACTGTTTTTTATGCCTCATGAGGTGGCTGAGTGTTCAAGGCGATGAACTGCTAAACCGTTAATGTCTGTTCCCATAGGACTGCATCCCTAGTTGTTAGGAAATGGAGTTGTCAGAGGTTTATTTCAAAATGCTTTTAAAGATGTCAAAAATCCCAGGCTAATGAATATAATATAATATAATATAATATAATATAATAAATCACCCTGCAGTTAGCTGTCTCTAAATTGCTCTGGTTGTAAATTTTACACCGAACCATTATGATGGGCTAAAATCCATTCCAAAAAGAAGAAGAAAAAAAAAAAAGAAAAACACTGCACACCATGCAAGTTATGCACAACCATGCCTGCAAACAGTGATGCTGATTAAAAGTTCAGTTTTTGTAGATTTAGAATTGAACGCCTATCTTAATTTGTTCAGTCAGCTTGAAGAAGAATATGAGTCTAGGACTTTCAACGTATAGAATTTCAGCAGTAAGAAATTATGCCACAGCATTTCCACAGGTAAAATATAAATGCCTCATAGGCAGACTGTTAGCACCAGCTCAGGGAATGTTGAACATACTCTCAAATTAAATTCTTTGGAGTCAGTGAGTGGCACGTGATGGTAACCTCATTAGCCCTTTTATGTACACATATCGATTGGAAAACAGATTATGAATGCAACCAAGGTTGAGTGTGTGTGTGTGCTCACAATGGTAAAATTCTACCTTGATTCATATGGAATCTTATGCATTAAAGTATAGGCTACCATTTTTGAGATTGTATAATCTAAACTTGTACCCTTGTAAATATATGCAATTTGCACTTCACTTAACACTCTCCTTGAAAAAGAACTGAGCTGTGCAATGAGTGCATAGACCATTAATAAATTTCTCAGCTGAGAGCATTGGTTATTTAAAGCTAAGAATATAATTTGAATAACCACGTTTTTTTTTTTAACGTCTGAAGTCAGTCTTGTGGTATGTTTTGTTACGCAATGCTTTGATCTTATTTTCTCAGAAAAGCAAGGTTTTCTAGGAGAACAGAGTATGCTGGAAGCTGGAACAGCAAGCATAGGGATTTTCAGATATTCAGGAATGATCATCTGTCTGCAATGCATGAATGTGATTGAGATAATATTAACTAAATACAACATATTCTTTTATTCTAGCTGTCCCAACTATCATCCTCATCCGAAGCTTCTGCAGACTTTAGGGTTTATATAACTTACGCACCTGTCTGCTACCTTTGAAATGGTAAACCACCATATTCTCCTCTGACCTGAGCCTCACAACAACTGCAATTTGCTAATTCAAGTCTTACCTCACAGGCAGCATTAACTTTCCCCCGAGAGGACGGTTTTTACACTCGAAATGATAATGCCACCTATATATGCACAGCTGCGCCATCTGCATTTCAACATTTGTGTCACAAAAAAAAGGAAAGGGGAGTATTGTACATTAGTACAATTACTGTATTCATTAGAACTGGCAATGATCCATGATCAGGCCAGTGAAATAATCTGGCTGACCCCCAAACCTCTTGAGAGCACAGTTAATAATACTCCATCCAAAAAGCAACCTCGAGGACTGATTTATTAATCCCAGTTATTTCCATGTAATTCCTTTTCTCCCTGAATCTCTATCATTGCTTGAAGAGTTTAGATGAAGTTATGCTAAAAATGAAAGATTAGTGTTATTGCTAGAACAATTTTAATATTTAACTTCAAACATTTTTCCAGTGATCCAATTTCGATTTCCATGCCACAAAAAGGTATTTTAAAAATAAAATGCACTTAAAGCATGGGATGCATTTGCACCAAACAGAAGAATAAATCTGGGTTGTTCAGCAGCTGGTAATACGTTTTTGCTTAGGTTGTTTAGCCCTCCAGCCTTTAGAGATGCACAAGACACACTTAAAACAAACAGAAATCTGACTGAGGCTGAAAGATTATGACAGATTATAATTTATTAAATTATTGACTCTTTGAAAAGACAACAGATAGAAGATGTTTACAATGTTGGAATAAAAGGGAACACTGTTGTAATATAGACATAGAAACCTTTAGACAAAAAAGAAAATAGAAACTATTCCCACTCTTTGCCCAAACAAAAAAAAAAGTGTGCAAAATTTAATACAATAGTACAGTTGTAAAATGTTGTAATATCTTTGTTTCCATCCATTTAATATATTACAAATTTCTTTATTTTTTTATTTTTTCCACTCGATTTTCTTAATCTGTAATGAAATTAAAACTGGTCAAAAAAGTGCAATAAATCACTGCAGGTAACTTTGGCACCACTTTAATTTTACAAACAATAATAATAAAAAAAAAAAAAATAAGGCAGCAATTAAACTTACGTTTTCCGTTTTAGAGGGTTACTTGTTCACAGTGAAAAGATAAAACTGAGCTTATAAAGGGAAAGTGTCACTGAGATATACCAGGCTGATGAAAGGAAGCTGTCTTTCCAGAATGTTGCCTAATGATTAAATAATCGACATTTCCTGAAAGTGGAACTGTCCGTTGAATCATTGACCCAGTATAATACCATTATGCACATTCATCAAAATCTTATAGCCTAACTTACAAATCTGGTCTCTGTGCCATGGTGAATGAAGCAATATTTCACGTGTTCATTTAAAATACATGCATAAAGAATAGCAAGTAACGCATCTGGGACAAACAGGCTCTCAAATCTGGATTAAGAAACGACTTTAGCCTATCTGCAAACAAAATGAAGCTATGAAGGGAAGTGTAATGATAGCTGGTTATTCTGCGTTCGTTAACTCTAGCAAGACATGTATAGGCTATAAAAGACTAAGAGTAAACATCCAGTACTATGATGCAAACAACTTTGTCTGGTGTCTGTGAATGAGGCAAACCTATACTGTACACCTCTGAAAGACGGATGAAACTTTACTCTTGTAGAATGCCTATACACACAATTAAATGCAACAAATTATGTCTCATTCTCGACAGAAAACATACTCTGTGTAGCTTGTCCAGATTTTGTCCTCGTTTGGGTCATTGCTGGAATAAGCGCACGTGCCAGTGGAGCTGCACGCGACCATATGGAAGCCAAACTCTGACAGTTTGTCAAACGCCTGCTCGAGAAAATTATATTTCAGATAATAGCGTGATGTGTACCTCTCCGGAGGTCGGTCCGGGTCTCTGCTCTCGTTCAAAGTGTCTCCAAACACCTCCTTAGCCAGAGAAGTCTTCCCGCACACCGTGATCCTCGCGACCCGCCTGAATTTGGCGTCTGTTTGTATGTCTCTTCCGATTGTATACGAGCCCCGGTAACCGACTGTGATGTAGCCTGACTTTTTGGACTCCAGAGAAGGAGAATGAGCGGTGCTGGGGACGGACAGCGTGCGCGAGGTGTCGGGTCCGACCAACGGGGTCGCGCTCGCGCTCAACTCCTCCGAGTCACTCTGACAGATCTCATCGGTGATGGAGTTGTCTTTACTCATTTTGGGGCTCAAGAGCTTGGACAGGTCCCGCAGCTGAAAAAACTGAGCCTCCCGCTGTAATCTGCTCTTTTCCGGAAAATAGTCAGGCAAAACCAGATGTAGATCCCGTAGGTAGTCTAAAATGTAGCGAAAAAGAAAGCCGTCCCTGTCGAGAAAAAAGCGACCTTTGCTGTCCCGTGCCAGTTCTGTCGGTTTTTTCTTACTAAACATGTTCCACAGGAGAGAATCCGGTACGGCTATTAAAGTCGTATGCCGTGTCACATACACTTGTCCACCAACATTTAGTTCAATAATGTCAGAAAACGGGGACGCGGAATCCGCGCCGTTTGATATTCCACACTCAGGATCTGCCAAAGCCATCACGTCTCTTCAACTAAAGATGCCAGTTATGTGTGCAACGGGTTTCCCAAAGACTCCAGATAAGGGCAGATGTTTGTTTAAATAGGTTGTGCTGTGGAAGGGGAGGGGAGAGAAGACGGCTGAGGTTAACGCTTTATTGGCAAAATGGGACCAACTGGTGTCGTGCCTCCTGCTGTCAGTGATGGAGATGCTAAACTGACTGACTGTTGATGTCTCTTATCAAAAGGCAACAAAATTTTTAAGAGATATGAACTTAAACTTAAATGTAGATAATAACATGGGGAAAATCAAAGGGATATGGCTAAACAAATCTCCTCACACAAATGGTCTCATAATAAATTAGTGTAACTTACATATTCTTCCATGCCCTTCAAGATGAAGGAGTAGTGGCATCTAGTGGTAGAAAGTCGAAATTATGGGACTCAATCTTCACAAACTGTAGAAGAAAATGGGCAGCGCACAGGAAAGCCAAGGTTTTCTGTGTGGTTGTTAACCTGTTTTATGCAGTTGCTGGACTCTTCTGAGTGGTTTTTCATGTTTTGCTTCTGTGGTTGTTAGTATGTTTTGAGGGTTTGCTTTTAAGCAGTTGGGTTAGGGTCCCTCACACGGTCTGCAGCTTAACGTGCTGTGAAGGCTTGTGTGCGTCAGTGTGATGCTGAGAGCTAAGTCAACCACAGTGGACAGGTCTCAGCTGAGATGCCAGATGAAGACAAACCACCTGATTCTGGACAGCAGCAAATTGACATGATGTTCCTGGCAGAAGATTACAGTCTTGTGATAACGACAGCAGCGTCAGAATTACCTTAATGGAAGAAAATGAAAAATGACTATATATGTGGAAGTCACTGATGAATCAATGGAAGCAACTGTTCAAAAAGAATGTAGAAACACAGAATGATTTAATATGAATAAAGGTGTATATCAATATAAAACGGTTAGTTCCTGTCCTTGATGCTGATGACCGCTTCACCTAACAGTTCTGTGGATCACTACACAACACCCTTAGCAACCACTCTTAGCAATGTAAACTGTTTGTTCTCAGCTGATATTGTTCATTGAAGCTTACATTCAGATTTTTCATTTTCTTTCAGGTCAGTCCTATGTTCATTATAAAAAATCTGTTTAAATGTCCGATGTATTATCTTGTCCTTTTAACAGTTAAGGGGTTTTCCCGTGACTGACAGCGCTAGTCAAAGCATTTGTCAGTTGCATCTTGTTCTGTGTTCACAACAATTCAGTCTGTATTCAGGCTACAATTCAGTCTGAATTCAGGCTACATTAAGTCTTCGCTACTGTCTGACACACTCATAAAGACAGTGTTTGCCGCCATCTAATGGCGTAATAATGTAACTTCTGTTGCTGTTCGCAGTCAGGGACTATTTTTTCCAGCGGAAGGAAGGGTTTTGGTGAAAGTTTACTTCATGAAAGTTGCATTGATACATGTTTTTGGCTTTAATATTTGTATTGTGTGATAACCGTTTTATAAAAGGAATAAGGTAATCGAGGCTAGTGCTGTATCGTGAATAAGTCACGGCTGAAGGGGTTGTAGGCACTCCGCTTCACGTTGTGTCTAACAATGCCCTTCAGCCGTGAATTATTCACGATACAGCACAGCCTCTCGTACCTTACTGCTTACATATTATTGATTATATTCGATTATATTTTCTTAAATTCTTTTATGCATGTGTAATAAATATGAAATGAATTACTTCTAAACTCAGGCAAACAATAAAAAATATCAAAAGTTCAAAACTATAATTAATCCTGAATCCTGGATTGCCAGAGCGTTGTTATTTGATTGCATAGCCTATATGAGAAAATAATAAGTTGTTGTTATTTTTCTGAGTTTCATTTTTAATGTCTGTATATATCTTTGTTAAATATTTCCCTAATGTTAATTTCAAAATAAAAAGCAAAATATAAAGGGATCTTACACACACACACACACACAAAAAAAAAAAAAAAAAAAAAAAAAAAAACATATTTTGAAAAAAATTCTGTCCATCTTAAGTCAATGTGGTCTAATGTTGTTTTAGATCCCTTTGACTTTCATTGTGGAAAAAAAGCATTTGAAAAATCTTCTTTTGTGTTCTGCAAAAGAATGAATGTTGTACAGGTTGAGAACTACATGAGGGTGAATAAATGGGATTTTAATTTTGTTTAATTTTTGACTGAACTATCCCTTTAATGTCTGTGAACTTGACTCACAATCTGGATTCAGCTCTTAGTTTTAAACATGATATCAACCTGCAAATTTTCAGGGTCATGATCTGTCAGTTATGAATAGACTGTTCAATGAATAGATTGAATAGAAAGATTTTAGAAAAGAAAACTTGTCTATGTGTGTAGAAATCATCAGCCTCCCTTCAGTGAGAAAAACATCTAAAAGCAGAGAGCTTCACTTACCTGTTATTATGATGTCAACAACTACTACAGAATGACAGATAAAAACAGCCATTTAGAAGGACAGAGAAAGGCACTTTAGACATGACTGTATATAAATATAAGTGCACTTTTACATCTATTTGTAAAAACATTTATATATATACACACAACTATTTTAATAATTATATCTATTAAATATTATTTCTATATTTAGTTAAAAATATGACATATGACAATTATTAAATATTCATTATAAAAAAAATAAAATTGTTTTAGTAATATACGTTTGTTAAAAAAGTTTACTATACAGCCTGTAGGTGTCAGTCTTGAGCAGCCCATAATGACATGAGATGAATCAAAAGACGTAAGCTCATAAAATAACCTTCTACTGATAACCTTCTACTGATAACCTTCTATCAGTCTAAGAGCTCCATTTAATACTATAGACCACAACATTATTTTGAATATACAGTGCTTAAAAAATTTATTAGACCACCACCCAATGTAAGGTTTGTACCACAGCTGCCCTAAACTACCAATATTGTTGATTACCAAAATCATTTTTATGTTTCTGTAATGGTTAATCCACACCAGTATGTGTAAGCTCTTTAGTCACAGTAGTGTTTCTAATGCTAAAATATAATTATTGTTGGAATTTAATGGATTCAAAGATAGATTGCACAAACTATTTGAAAGTCAATAAGAACAGAGACCATGTGGAAAAGTACATAAAAACAATGCCAGCAAAAATGCAACCTGTTATCAAGACCAAAGGAGGCCATACAAAATAAAAAATATAATATTTTTGGTTATTATGTGTGAATAAAGACTATTTAGGTTTTAAACAAGTTTTTGACAGATTCCTAAAATATTTGTGTTTTGTCTTTATTATGACAGGTGTCTAATACATTTGTTAAGCACTATCTATCTATCTATCTATCTATCTATATATATATATATATATATATATATATATATATATATATATATATATATATATATATACACAGTATCTCACAGAAGTGAATACACCCCTCACATTTTTGTAAATATTTTATTATATCTTTTCATGTGACAACACTGAAGAAATGACACTTTGCTACAATGTAAAGTAGTGAGTGTACAGCTTGTATAACAGTGTAAATTTGCTGTCCCCTCAAAATAACTCAACACACAGCCATTAATGTCTAAACCGCTGGCCACAAAAGTGAGTACACCCCTAAGTGAAAATGTCCAAATTGGGCCCAAAGTGTCAATATTTTGTGTAGCCACCATTATTTTCCAGCACTGCCTTAACCCTCTTGGGCATGGAGTTCACCAGAGCTTCACAGGTTACCACTGGAGTCCTCTTCCACTCCTCCATGACGACATCACGGAGCTGGTGGATGTTAGAGACCTTGCGCTCCTCCACCTTCCGTTTGAGGATGCTCCACAGATGCTCAATAGGGTTTAGGTCTGGAGACATGCTTGGCCAGTCCATCAACTTTACCCTCAGCTTCTTTGGCAAGGCAGTGGTCGTCTTGGAGGTGTGTTTTGAGGTCGTTATCATGTTGGAATACTGCCCTGCGGCCCAGTCTCTGAAGGGAGGGGATCATGCTCTGCTTCAGTATGTCACAGTACTTGTTGGCATTCATGGTTCCCTCAATGAACTGTAGCTCCCCAGTGCCGGCAGCACTCATGCAGCCCCAGACTATGACACTCCCACCACCATGCTTGACTGTAGGCAAGACACACTTGTCTTTGTACTCCTCACCTGGTTGCCGCCACACACGCTTGACACCATCTGAACCAAATAAGTTTATCTTGGTCTCATCAGACCACAGGACATGGTTCCTTAGTCTGCTTGTCTTCAGCAAACTGTTTGCGGGCTTTCTTGTGCATCATCTTTAGAAGAGGCTTCCTTCTGGGACGACAGCCATGCAGACCAATTTGATGCAGTGTGCGGCGTATGGTCTGAGCACTGACAGGCTGACCTCCCACTCCTTCAACCTCTGCAGCAAAGCTGGCAGCACTCATACGTCTATTTCCCAAACCCAACCTCTGGATATGGCGCTGAGCATGTGCACTCAACTTCTTTGGTCGACCATGGCGAGGCCTGTTCTGAGTGGAACCTGTCCTGTTAAACCGCTGTATGGTCTTGGCCACCGTGCTGCAGCTCAGTTTCAGGGTCTTGGCAATCTTCTTATAGCCTATGCCATCTTTATGTAGAGCAACAATTCTTTTTTTCAGATCCTCAGAGAGTTCTTTGTCATGAAGTGCCATGTTGAACTTCCAGTGACCAGTATGAGAGAGTGAGAGCGATAACACCAAATTTAACAAACCTGCTCCCCATTCACACCTGAGACCTTGTAACACTAACGAGTCACATGACACCGGGGAGAGAAAATGGCTAATTGGGCCCAGTTTGGACATTTTCACTTAGGGTTGTACTCACTTTTGTGGCCAGCGGTTTAGACATTAATGGCTGTGTGTTGTGTTATTTTGAGGGGACAGCAAATTTACACTGTTATACAAGCTGTACACTCAATACTTTACACTGTAGCAAAGTGTCATTTCTTCAGTGTTGTCACATGAAAAGATATAATAAAATATTTACAAAAATGTGAGGGGTGTACTCACTTCTGAGATATATATTGCACTGACTCATATCTTTTGTTCACTGAAGTCTTTTTTTGAAATGCTTTTGTGGCTTTTCCTGCCTCCACAGACTGACTTCAGCACAAGTCGTTTGCATTGGACTGTGGCCTGTGAAGGAGCATTTCATTGGTCGTGAATCTAGTAAACAAATCTGTGTTTGGAGTCTGAATTTAACCCATTTTTGTAAATGAATATACATATGCACATTTATATTGTTGTTTTTATCCTTTCCGTGTCTTTTTCTACCATTGTAAATGTCCAGTAGCTGACCAAATAAAGCAAAAGCAACAGATCTGCTTGTTATGTAATTCTGTTTTTAACCTGTCATGATTTTGTAATTGTAGACACAAGGACAAAAACTTGAGGTTGTGAACAAAAATCATTGTGTGGCTAAAAAAAATAAAAAGCATGAAAGTATTTGCCTTGTTTATTGTTTTATGTTTGTTAACTTGCAAATCAATATATACTTATTGTCTGCATCCACCAATCTTATTGGCTAGTTAAAGATTCATAACACTTCGTAAAAACGTCTAGGGCTGCAACTAAAAATAATCAATGAATATGATGATTATATATATTGTGTATATATATTATATTTTTGCTCCAAATACTGAAAGCTTTTAAAGCAAATACAATGAATGTATCTACAGTAGGTTTCAGTGTTTACAGTGATTCTCAATCCCTTTATTTGACACCCAGTTCAGTTCATGTCATGAGTATTTTAGTAATAAGCTAATGAGCTCAATTCATGCACAACAATGGGGACTACACATACACATGTAATGAACCAGAATGATGTTAAAGCATTAAGACATTTTAACTGTTCTATATAACATTCGTAAGGCACTCAAAGAATAAATCCAAAACTTAAATCTTGTTATTAAAAACTGTCCTGTTAATATTGATGACATTAACTGCTGGAAATGTAATACTGTATATGAATATTAACCATTATGATAAGGTATATTTCTTTCACTTTAGAAGGTTCACACTCATGTGACACTATGAGGAACCAGTGACTGACAGAACACAGTCTCTGAGACTACAACACAATTGCAAAAAGAAATTCCAGAATTCACAAATGCTGGAGATGCACACTTGCTGTGGATACTAAAGTTCATGAAATATGGTGTCATACCATGTGATTTCACGATTGTCTTCTGTTTTCAAATCCATGAAATCACTCTGATTCTGTAAAATGATTTAAATTTCAACCTGTAAAAAGATAATATTTTTTTTAATGTGTGGGCACATCTAATCACTGTTAATATGCAAGGCAATTTCAGGAGTACTTTATAATTTAAATATTATTTTATTACTTATAAAATAATACTTATATTGTTTTTTTAGTATTACTAAATATTTTTTGAAAATACATTATAAAATCAAAACATACAAAGTTTGAACTGATTTAACTCCATAAGGTAGTCACAAATTGTGAAACAATGCACTTCACATTATTGTGGTTAAGTAACCTTGGAAAGTTGGCGGTTGGTGAACCAGTTTTGCTTATTGGAACATTGGTATATAAGGCAAAATTTACCATGCTGAACTCACAGTAGGTTTCATTCCTCACACAATGATCAGAAAGGTACTGACTTCTAATAATTTATTTCATTCATTACTGATTTGCAGATAAAATAATGTTACATAATTCATCCAGCGTTCGTTTTGATATTTTATCTTTTCTTTCCTCAGGGTGTTACTGAGAGTTTTGGGGCAGCAGTCTCCTGTCTGAGCACATCTCATCTGACAGATGAAGTGATTAGGAGGAGTAAGCGAATGATACTGGACACGCTGGGAGTGGGATTGCTTGGAACCAGTACTCCAGTCTTTAACACAGTCCTTCAGAGCAGCCAAGTAAGGATGGTGTTTGAATAGAGGGATATAGTTCAGATGACCTCCTTTTATGTCTGACTCTTATGCACATTTCTTTGATAATTTATAAATTAGAGGCAGCAAGCACTGGAAAACAGCAAGGTCTGGGGAAGACCAGGATTATCTATTCCACCTCAGTATGCTGCCTTTGTTAATGGTGTTGCGGTAGGTCATTTTAAATACTCACCTTCAGTACTCTGGTAAATACATGTACTTGTAATGAAATCAATCATTTCTGCATAATCAAGGAGGTCCTGCTAAAGCATGTATGTGTTCTCTCAGAGGTGCTTTTGATAATGGGATATGTTCCTGTGCTATTAGGTGCACTCTATGGACTTTGATGACACTTGGCATCCAGCGACTCACCCCTCTGGCGCTGTGTTGCCGGCTCTCTTGGCGCTGGCTGAAACATTGCCTGCTAAACCCTCTGGCCTGGAGCTGTTGCTGGCTTTCAATGTAGGCATAGAGGTTCAGGGGAGACTCCTGAGGTTTTCTAAAGAGGCTCACAACATTCCCAAAAGGTAAACATATTTTGTACAATTATGTACTGTTTAAATGAAATGTATGATCAAAATACATCAAATAAATTCTGGACCCCATTTGTAAAGAGCTATAACTGTATTATTTTGTCTTTCAAATAGACATAGTAATCATTTTAAATTTGTGTAAATGGCTGAAACTGAAACTTTATGATATATGGAATATTAAAGTAATTAGAAGTATTGCATTCAGAGCTGAACGTAGCATGCAAGTGGTGGTCTATATATATATATATATATATATAGGCCTATAACACAGAAAAACAACAAAATTGGCAATAATCAAAACATACTGAATTTTAGTAGCACTGTATAATAACTTTCATTAATAAATCATTAAATATTCTGTAATGCTTAACAGATAATGAATAAGTTATAACGAGACACTGCAGGTGAATAGGGTAAAAAAAAACACTAATAGTTATCACCATACTTCCCCAGTACAAAAATCTGAACATTGGATGAAGTCAGGTTCAGAATTCTTGTTACTTTTTTTGACATATTAGAGTCAAAGGTTTTTACAGAGGGGATTTTGGATATTTATATTTATCACTCCAGAATTCAGAAAATACTGTGAACAGTCAGATTTTTTTTGTTGTTGTTGTTCAATTTTCTTTGAAATAAAATGTTGTATATAATCTGGCAATTTGTAAAGTTTGGTGTATGTACATGCTTCTGAAGTGGAGACATATGGCTCAGTGTAGGAGAAAAAGCTAATTTTGAGAAAACGGCCTTTAAAAATATGTATTGTAATTGACATCTATAGACACAAATAGATAATGTGCCAAAGAAATAAATGCTTAAAAGGAGGATTTTGGATGTTTTCTTACCACTAGTCTGAAAAAACACTTAATTAAAAGCCAAAAATCCAAAATCTCAAAAACAGTGTTTTAGCCTGGTATCTCACCTTAAATATATATATATATATATATAGAGAGAGAGAGAGAGAGAGAGAGAGAGAAATCTGCAAATGCACTTACGTTCAAAGAATTTTCAGCAGCCATTACTCCAGTCTTCAGTGTCACATGATCCCTCAGAAATTATTCTAATATGCTGATTTGTTGCTAACATTTCTTATTATTATCAATGTTGAAAATAGTTGTGCTGCTTAATATTTTTGTGGAAACTGATACATTTTTTTTCCCTGTATTTTTCAGAAAGTTCACAAGAACAGCATTTATTTGAAATATAAATCTTTTGTAACATTATAAATGTCACTTGAATTGTCACAAAAAAAAAAAAAAAAAAATCTTGCTGACCCCAAACTTGAATAGTAGTGTACATTTCAAATTATTCGAATGTACATCAACTAATTATCAATTAGGTATATTTAATGAAATAACACTTTAATGGGATCATAAAATGCGAGCAGAACAATATGACTGTCCACACCTTTACTGTTTGATAAAGATTTTTTTATTTATTAGATATTTATTCTGATTTATGTGTCCCTCTCAGATTTCACCCACCTGCAGTTGTTGGGGTCATGGGCAGCGCGGCTGCTTCGGCTAAACTTTTGGGTCTCCCAGCAGCCCAGAGCATAGCAGCTCTAGCGATAGCCTGCTCATCTGCTGGAGCTCCCATGGCAAACGCTGCTACTCAAACCAAACCTCTTCACATGGGCAATGCTGCCCGCGGGGGTCTGGAGGCCTCCCAGCTCGCTCTCCTCGGCCTTGAGGGTAATACACAGATTCTGGATCTGGAATCAGGATTCGGGGCCTTCTATCCAGATTATGTCCCTCGCCCACTGGCTGAGGTCACCCCTACTTCTCAGTATAGGTGGGTGTTAGAAGACCAGAACATTGCACAGAAGCGCTTTCCCGCACACCTTGGCATGCACTGGGTGGCGGATGCAGCAATAGAAGCAAGGGCGAAGTTTTTGGATAAATACCCAAATGCAAATCTCAGTCAAATTAAGAAGATCACACTGAGAGTGCCCTCATCCAGATATGTAGACTGCCCTTTTCCGGTTAGCGAACACCAGGCCAGACACTCCTTCCAGTTCAACTGCTGTACCGCACTGCTTGATGGTGAGGTCACGGTTGAATCCTTCAGCAAAAGCCAGATGAACAGGAGTGCCCTAAAGGAGATGCTTCTGAAAGTAGAGTTGGAAAACCCACAAGACAATCATTCAAGTTTTGAAAAGATGTATTGCGAAATTGCTGTGGAGACAACACAGGGGGAAATGTTCACCACACGCTGCAACACTTTTTATGGTCACTGGAGGAAACCACTGAGTCATGAGGATCTGGTGAAGAAGTTCAGGGCTAATGCTTCAACTGTGCTGACCGCTGATGTTGTGGAGGGTATTATTTACACTGTAGACCGTCTGGACACAAACCAAGACTGCTCAATGCTTTGGTCATACATGCACTTTAATAAGCACATGATGCACAGAGATGAGCGCCGCTTCTCAGCTTTGGCTTGAATTATTGTGTAATGTCACTTGCATTATTCAGGCTTATAAAAAGTATCTTGGTGAATGACCTGTCTTATTTAAACCTGTCATGACTTTGTTTCTCATATTCTCGCTTTTTTGGATTTGTCACCAGTTCTGAAGTAGTTTGTAGCAAACTTTTGATGGTAAATAAGATAAATGTGTAAATTCTGAGAAGGTAAAAGTTAAAATCATGAGAAGCACTGTACTATTGTGATTGAAATATTGCATTTTGTATTCTAACTAAATAGTTACAAATGATTTACTCACCAAAACAAATTTTTACTTTCATTTAGATATTATCAAGTGTTCATTTTGGATCTTTTATATGCATTTTGAGTGTACTGTGGCTAGCCTATTTCAGCAATGTCAGATTTTTTTTTAAAATACACAGCATTAAGTAACAGTGCTCTTTCGTCAGACAGTTTTTACCAGAAGGCAAAAAGTTCCTTTCACTTGTCAAAATGAAAGTGAAGAGAGAAACTAATACAGCTTTGTTCATTTTTACACTTTCTGAATGAAAGGTTTCACATCATTTTCATCTTTGGATTTTACACCACCATGTTTTCTGTTCTGTATGTGCTTTTTTATTTTCTGTATTTTGCTGACATTACCTGTTGTACTGTGTATTTGTTTATGTAATAGTCACACAAAGTTTGGTACTGGTAAGATTGATTTTTTAATGTTTTTGAAAGATTTTAATATAATTTTTAAAATTCAGATATCATTCTATGCTGATTTGCTGCTCAAAAAACATTTCTTATTATCTGAGCTGACAAAGGTAGTGCTGCTTTTTATTTTTGTGGAAACCGTAATACATTTTTCAGGATTCTATAATGAATAAAAATTTCTAAAGAAAGACTTTTTTTTTTTTTTTTGACAATGTAAGTTTTGATTCTTACTTTTCAATTTAATGCATCATTGCTGCATAAAACTATGAATTAAAAATTACTGATCCCAAACTTGTGAATGGCAGTATGTCTTTGTGTAATTTTAAAGACAATTAAAGTTAGTTAAACATCAGCTATGTAGATGTTCAGATGCCATCATAAAAGATTTCTCTGATCAATAAAATTAGGCTTGGGCTCATTATCCATCTGTAATAAAGTCTAAACTTTCTTAATGAGACAATTATATACTTATGTTTATTCAGACACTTGTATGTGGAATCGTTATATACAAACATTAGAAAGACACTGTCAATCCACTCATTTTGCAAGAATTCAGGCAAGTTTCAGCACCTCCTGTACCATCACTCCAATTCCATCAAATATTTCATGTAGTGGTGCTTTGCACATGAAAGCACTGGTGGTGACGATCTTATTTTTCTCATCAACATGAGCCTCATTCACATGCTTACAGATGTGCTTGCAGCCAAGCTGAGAAATAGCTTCCGCAGTGTCTGGAACATCCGGATACCTGAAAGCCAAAGATTCAGACAGTATGCCTCAGTCCTGTCTTTTTATACCAATATCAACATTTTCATGAACAATATGGCAAACAGTAAAAGACAATTGTATATAAAAATACATGGCTTTGTATAAACAGAACTCTGCCTTTTCTGTGGGTTCCGTGTTCCGTTTCTTTGCTGTTCCATCACATTTGCATCATATTTTGCTAAATGAGGACAGAGTATTGATGATACACTACAATTCAAAAATTTGGGGTCAGTAAGATTTTTGAAATGTTTTTGAAAGTAGTCTCTTATACTGCATTAAAAATAACTTGTATATAACAATAATCTATGCATGTAATAATTTCTTATTATTATGAATGTTGAAAACAGTTGTGCTGCTTCATATTTTTGTGGAAACCGTGATGTTTTTTTTTCAGGATAATTTGATGAATAGAAAGTTCAAAACGGTTATTAAATTGATCTAAATCTGAAACCATAAAAAAAAAATATTACTTGAAATAAAAACAAATGTAAAAAAACTTATTTTTAACTTGATGTACTAAAATAACTAAAAAATGAATAAAAATGAACAAAAACTATATAGAAATTAAAAAATAATAAATGGTAAAAACACAACAAAATTGCTAAATAACTATTGTATTGTCTTTATTGGTGTAAAATTGTCTTTACTAAAATTAAAATGGAAAATATAAAAATAAAAACTAATTAAAAATATTAAAACTACAAAAGTATATCAATGATAGTAAAACAGCACTGGTTCAAAAGAACAGCATTTATTTGAAATAGAAATCTTTATCTTTTAAAACATTATAAATGTCTCTACTGCAATGAGCATAATGCATTCTTGCTGAATAAAAGTATTCATTCCTTTAAAAAAAAAATCTTTCTGACCCCAAATTTTAGAACAGTAGTGTATATGCAAACTGAAGCCATAACTGAGTATTATAGCTGCAGTATGCAAAAGTTGTTTTTTTTTTTTAATTTTATTTTTTTAAGAAAGCTAGTTTTTTATATAATTTTTTTTTTATATTTTATATTTATAGTTTTTTATATAAATAATTTTTTACCTATCATCTTTGTCATGGCCAACAGTAACTTCACAGCCAGGGAAAACCTTCGCTGCCAGTACAGGTGAGATGCAGCACAAGCCAATGGGCTTCTTCTCGGCATGGAAGGCCTGCAGCACGGTTTTAACCTGTTCATTGACCGAGCAGTCTTTGCCCTGGACAGCCCAGCTACACAGGTTCTTGGCTGCTCCAAATCCACCTGCAAAATATTTTAAAAATAATAGTAAATGAAAAAAGAGTGTGTGGAAATTCTTCGAAAAGTAGCCTTAATAAGGGCAGTGTGCTAACCAGGGAAGATGATGGCATCCAGATCCTTTACATTGAGCTGCGAGAGATCTTGGATATCACCCCGGGCAAGTCTGGCACTCTCCACGAGCACATTTCTCTTTTCCTCTGTTGGAGAGCCTTTCAAGTGATCGACAACATGCATCTGATCAGTGTTGGGTGCAAATATCTTGACCTGTGGGAAGGTTAATCCTGTTACCAAAGTCAACGTGAAAGAACGATGCATTATGATATTTTACAAGGTACAGGTTGTAGACTGAAAATCGCTTGAAACCAGCACAACACAAATGTTATAAACTTAGATTTAAGTTTAGATGGACTATTTCATTGTCAACAGTAAAGACTCTGCAGTAGTGCCGATATACGGTAATATGATATACTGATAAATATATTATAATGTATTTATATTTCAAGTTTTGACTGCAAATGTCATGTCCATAATGCTGGAATTGCTCCAATCACATTACAGCCTTCACATCATTGAATTTCTGTTAGAGTTGTGCGACAGTCAATCATTGTTTTGTGGATGCCATAGGAATGAATAAGAAGTGCCGTAAACTGAATCCTACCTGTCGCAAAAATTGTTTGTCACAGTATTTCTTTCTGTGTACACTCTAAAAATAAATCAATCCAAAACTAATGTTTAATGGCAAACATATGCATTCATTAAATAAGCTGTTTTCCCACAAAAGAAGTTTATTCAGCACAATGAAGCCTTGTTTTCATTGACATCCAGTAAAAAAAAAAAAAGGCCTCTGGTCTCCTTCCCAAAAATCCTGCAGCATTAGGCTTTGGTTGTTGTTAACCTTTGAGGGCTTGCCATAAAACGGCTTTGGTTTTCAGTTTCTAAACAGTATTTAAATGTTTCAAACAGCCCTTCAAATTTTTGTATTTGCAGTGGTGCTCTTCACTGCACCAAATACTTAAATACTTAATAGACTATATATTTTCAAACTTAAACATTTCTACGTTAAAACATGCCCTAGATATTGACTGAAAATGTTCTGACTCTTTATTATTTTTCGGTAACACTTTACAGTAAGGCTCCATTAGTTAACATTAGCTAATTCATTATTTAACATAATCTGACAATGAAAAACACTTCTAAAGCATTCATTAATATTAGTTAATTTCAACACTTACTAATACATTACTAAAATCAAAAAGTTGTAACTGTATTATTTAATGTACCTGAGCTAACATGAACAATGATCAGTTGCATTTTTTTTAACTAACGATAACAAAGAATAATAATTTCTGTAACAAATGTAGCTATTGCTCATTGTTAATGTTAGTTAACGCATTAAATAACATTAACTAATGAGACTTAATTGTAAAGTGTTATCTATTGTTCTTTATAAATCTTTTGCAGTTTACTCTGTTTAAAACATTTGTTTTCTTTATACATTTTTGTGTATTGTTTGGAATTAGAATTTTAAATACTGGGATCTGAGTGTAAGGGGGTGATTGTGTTACTTGTTGACTTTTATGTGATTTGTGTGATGTTATTGAATGTGTTTTTTGTGGTGAAGCCAAAGACAAATTTCCACTTGTGTACAATAAAGTGACTAACTAACTAACTTTATTGTATTTAAATGTTCGGAGTTAAAAAGTGATAAAAATAAAAGCTTTAGCGATTATCGTGTTATGAAAATTTGATACCGTCACATACTACCACCACACACTGTACGAAAAAAGACAGCTTGTCTATTCAAATCTATTCATATGGTTGTGCTCTTTTCCGTGTTTAAGTAGTCTGATCTGATATAAACAGCACCAACTTGACTAGTCGTGCTCTAGATGGGTTAACTATGTATTGCATTGCTACTGTATTATGTTGTTTTGAATGTCTGCATTACATTCTATGCAGTGGAGAACATTAGTGCTATAGTCGAAGGTTCGCGTAAACTTACAGTAGCTTGCAGGCGGCTCAAATGAACCAGAACGGCAGACGCCTCGTGGATTTCACTTCCATCAAACACACCGCAGCCTGCCAACACTACAGCAACACGCTTTCCCATGTCTCTAAACGAAACGAAGTCACTAATTCAGTGAAGATGGAAGTGAACTTGAAAGGTTACAAACTCCTGGTGTTCGTGAATGAAGAATATGGTGCTACAGCGCCTCTACCCACTGCGAAAGAGACAGTAACCGAATCGTTCTTTTGAGTCGGATCTTTTAAGTGAGTCGGATCTTCTTTTTTTTTTTTAATGAATCTGTTGAACAGTCTGAACCTATTCGTTCTGAGCTGAACTGGGTAACGTCTTTTTCTTTCTTTCTTTCTTTTCTTTTCTTTTTTTTTTTTTTTTTTTTTAGAACGTACGATTTTGTTAATTTAGGCAAAACTTGTTTTGCCAAATTATTAATTTGGCATACATTTTATTATTGTTAAATGAAATTATAATTTGAATATTTTTATGAGATGAATCATTCAGCAAACTGGAACACATGAAATTACAACGAACACCTTAAATGTAACGTTTAAAAAATGTAATAAACCACAATTTGTGCTTATGGGTTTATTGGAAAGCTTAGAGAAAGTAATAAGTAACAGAATCGATTAATGTTTTTTTAACTGGCTCTTTATAATGAACTGTTCTAAAGAACCGATTAGTGGAAATGAGTCAGACCTCTCATCACTACAAGCGAACGGACTAGGCATCGAACTTTTATTTTGAAATTACTATTTTTTTTTTTTAACTAAAGAGTTGTTTCCGTTTCCGGTCAATTCAGTTGACATACATGCATGAGATATAGCATAGTTAGTTGTTATGGTAGGTTTATCCGTTAATATATCGAGGGTTTTTGAGTAAATAACATTAAATTCCTTGTTGCGATTGCGGTCATTATATAGTCCACTTACTGAGTGCTATACTGGGCATGAATAATTAATTCTAGCTAGCTTGCTAGCTAATAACCTTTCTAGGTACCAGTCTCAACACAACACCAGTCGTTGAAAATGGCAGGATTGTATCGAGCTCTTCTAACATCTGCCTCCACTGTCACAAAGGTAAGATTATTTCAGCCTCGTTGGATAAATCGTGATAATCGATTTAATGACTATGGCAAAAATGTGTTTAATATAACTTTTTTTTTTTTAAATTTAATTGCAGAATCTGACTCAAGCCACATCATGTCGCACTAAATTCACTAAAAGTCGCATCCCTCCACAGGTATGTGACAGTTCAAATGTACATGCATCGTTTATCTGATTCAGTTTATTAAATGTAATAACATCACACCACCTTCTCGTCCTTCAGGTATTTGAGGAACGAGCAAAAGAACATGACAAGTACGGGGGTGATCCAGAACATCCACATAAATTACACATAGTGACACGAGTTAAAAGCACAATGAGACGACCATATTGGGAAAGGAAGGTTATAAAGAGCTTGGGGCTCCTGAAGGTGGGATGTGATCTCGAATTTTTTAAAAATTCTATAGTGAAATAGTATCACACTCAACTGAAATGTTATAGTTGATAATGTTCTTTATCACCAGGCGCATGAACCCCGTGTCCACAAGAACACCCCTTCAGTGAACAATCTACTGAAAACCATTAAGCATCTGGTTAGGTATGTTGGACTTTGGCTTTTCACAACATTTTAAAATCAGTTGATTGCTGACCATTACAACAAACTTACCAATTCAAATATTTTTATCTGCAGGATTGAGCCACTCAAGCTTCCATATGGACTACCTGCTGAGGAGGACATGGCCAATACGTATCTGAATAGCAAAGGGGAGCTGGTAGTGAAGCGTCTCCTGAAACCGCTTGAGCAAAAGGCTGTTGAATCATAGAATTTTCTTGCTTGTTTGTTTGTTTAATAAAGGTTTGAATAACTAGGTCTTCTCTTAATTATTAAAAAAAAACATGCATTTCAAACATCAGTCACTCTGATGATGTATTTTAAATCACTGGTATGTTTCCATTTTTTTCCATTGACATGACCAGAGCACACACACAATATTTTTTTTTTTTTTTTTTTTAATGAGTCATGTACTGCTACAAAAGAAAAAAAGCCTGCACTTCCTTCACATCAATGGGTGAAAGAGGTGACAATTCTTAGTAGAATACACAAGCTTGCTTCCTTGGCACTTGTTTGATGCTCACTAAACTGAGCATCAGTCCATCAGAGGCAAAAATATTGATTTTGTGTTTGCGCTGTTGTTTAAACGTAAGCTTCCAGTTGTTCAGTCTTGCATAAACTTAATCTTCCTTAATAAGAACTAAAGAGAGCCTTCAGCAGAATGATGCTCCATAGAAATGTTTCACTTCTAAAACAAAGGTAAAGGGATATGAATTAAAGTATTAATACCCTCTCAAGGTGGTATTCAGGATGAAGGTGAGAGAGACAAGAAATTAAATAGACAGTGCAAGAAAAACAAGTGATCACAAAGAGGTGTTACAAGACTTAGGACTCTTATGTTGGAAGCCCTAGGAAAGATGGAGCTTGATGATTTAGTCCTCTAATCCTCATCAGATCCAGAGTCCGAGTCATAACCTTTGCCTCTGATGGTCTTTTTCTCCACCTTGGTGAACTTTGTTCCTGACTTCTGCCCAATTGTTGGTGGCTCCAAAATATTCCCACTAGGAGGAGAAAGAATACAAATGTAAAAGCCTAATAATAAAGTCAAAATGATAGCGTGTATATAAATATACCATTTAAAGCATCTTAAAGATCTCAACCTTTCTGACTTAAAGGTCCCCTTCATTGTCCACAATATTTGACAGGCCCCCACTTTGTTGTATGTAGGTTTCCGACTGAAAGGGTTTTTAAGCATAAAGGTAGGTTTTGAGTGTTTCATGTATGTTTTAGGGGTGTTTCAGTCACGGTAGGTTTTGAGTGTGTTCCAGGCGTAAAGGTAGGTTTTATGTAGCTTTCAGTGCGGTCTGTCAAAAAAGACAAATATAATAAGTAAATAATAAAGAATTGCGTGTGAGGGTTAGGTCTTCTAGATGTTCAAAGTTAATGAGGATAAACGCAACTTTCCCCCTCCAAACCACTTCACCAGAAATATTACCTAATTTCCAGCTAATTTAATTTTTTAAGGTTACAGTGACGTAGTGGTTTAGGGATCAGTGTTTGGTGTAGGCAATAAGCTATAATACTGTGATTGACATGACCAATAAAATCGGATGCAGGGCTGCATAGGCCTGGCTTCTGACGTCACACTTGGATGTGGGCCGGGTTGGACGTCCACCGCAGGCTGCAGCAAGACGCTTCTCAAAAGTTCCAGAACTTTGAAAAAGTACTACCTAATAAGCAGGTACTTTCTGAGAGGGAATTTTTTACCTGGAACTTTATTTAGACCCTGGTTCCTGCGGTCGAAACACATCGAGTACCATGCCAAAGTTCCTAGTTCCTGGGGAAAGTTCCTGCGGTGGAAACGCGGCTGTCAACCCAATAAAATATTTTAGCGCTTGGCCTAACTGGAAAGATGTATATTTGCTATAAAAATAACCAAAGAATAATGTCTTGATTTTAAAGTTGTTTTAGCTTATTTTGTCTTATTTTAAATAATTTGAAGTCATCTTGAGGACCCCTTGGAAGTTTGTTGAGGCCCCCTGGTTGAGAACCACTAATTTAGAGGTTTGAGGTCAGATTTTTTTTTTTTTTGAAAGAAATTAATACTTTAATTCAGCAAGGATGCATTAAATTGATCAAAAGTGACAGTAGAGACATTTACATTACAAAAAAAAAAAAACTAAATAAATACAAAGTTCATAAGAACAGCATTTAACAAAGAATCTTGGAAAAAATTTTCAGTTTCAGTGTTCATGTTAGCATATTTGAGCAGCAAATCAGCATATTAGAATGATTTCTGAAGGATCATGTGACTCTGAAGACTGGCGTAATGATGCTGAAAATGCTTTGCCATCACAGATTGTCTGTTTAGCTTTATAAGACAAACTGTCATATTATTGTTTCTGAAGCGCAATGCGCTGTGTGAAGTACAGACTGAACAGAATGTCAAAACATCCCACAGCTGGGTTGATGATACGCAGACTACCTACACTACTGGACAAGCTCTTTGCTGTTGCACTGTACACTGAATTCTTAAAGGTTTTGTTCTGTAATTTTTCATGGGTGCTTTGGTGTGCATAAATTTATGAATTATATGGACTCCTTATATCATTTGGTTATTAGGTGTCTTTTGGAGTCTCTAAGTGTCCTTTTTTGGAAAGAAACCTAAATTTGATGGCAAATGATGGAAAAATAAACACATTTAACAAGATAAATGATGTATGCCTAATTTCACAATAAGTATGCAATTAATCACACATAAGAGTGTGATTAAAATTTGTAATCTATTGACAGCCATTTACACAGACACAGCCTGCACTCACCTGTAGTTGATGATATTTGAGCAGCCCAGTCTCCACTCCAGCATTTCGGTAGGAAACTCATCTGTGTTGCCCAGATCAGTGAAGCCCACAACATAATCCTTAGTCTTCCCATCCTTCACCAGAGCCAGTGTTGGGATGACTTTAATCTTCAGCCTCTCTGTTAGGAATGGAGCCTTCTCAACATTCAGCTTGATGAACTTTGTTTCCAGATGTTTTTTAGCCAAAACAGCTAGGTGCTGGTCCAAAATTTTGCATCTTAAAAAAACAACAACAACAACACTGAAAATGGCCGTATGCAGAATTGATTTATAATATAAGGATACAAGGAAAATAAAAGAAAACAAATATATCCTCAAATACCTGAAGGTAGAGTCTCTGTAGAAATGGCAGACAACACTTTTGCTTTCCTTCACCTCAGCAAAAAAATCTCTTTCACTTGGGATCTCTCTGTATTCACCATGTCCTTTAGATATCCACTCCTGAGGACACACACATACCACAGTTTAAAAAGTTTAATCACATGAATGGGAGGAATCTGATCTGCTTCAATGCACTAATAAACACCTAATGTAGATAACTCATTGTGAATAAACATTTTAATAATACATTTAAAGGGTTAGTTCACTCAAATGAAAATTCTGTCATTAATTACTCACCAGTAAGACCTTCGTTCATCTTTGGAACACAAATTAAGATATTTTTGATGAAATCCGAAAGGTATATGACTTAACATAATCAACACTTTCAAGGTCCAGAAAGGTACTAAAGACATTGTTAAAACAGTCGACGTGACTTCAGTGGTTCTACCGTAATTTTATGAAGCAACGAGAATACCAAAGCTGTACACGTGAGCAGCACGATGCATACGTGTGATGCAGACGCAGGAGCCGACTAATAATGAGTCGGTGTTCTGACGTAGAACCTGGAAGCGCTGGACGTAAACAAGGTATGAGAATGACACAGAAGAGAAGATATTGTTGAATAAAGTTATTTTTGTTTTGTTTTTGCGCACAAAAAGTATTCTCGTCACTTCATAAAATTAAGTTTGAGCCACTGAAGTCACGTCGACTGTTTTAACGATGTCTTTAGTACCTTTCTGGACCTTGAAGTGGTGATTATATTGCTCATATATGCTCATAAGTCATATACCTCTCGGATTTCATCAAAAATATCTTAATTTGTGTTCCGAAGATGAACGAAGGTCTTATGGGTTTGGAACGACATGAGGGTGAGTAATTAATGACAGAAATTTTAATTTTTGTGTGAACTAACCCTTTAAGCTGCAAAATTGAAACTAGGTTCTTTAAATACGTTTATAACACCCACCTGCTTCTGTTTCTGAGCTTTCTTAAGGGCCTCAAGCCTTCTCTCCTTGAGCCGCTCCAGCTCATCTTCATCCATGCTCTGCAGCTTTTCTAGTTCTGCATCCAGCTGCTCTTCCACCATCCGTGCCGACTGCAGCACCTGCTGCTCCAGAGCCTTCGCAACAACCTCCATTGACTGACTGGCCATTTTCTGTCAGACATACAGCACATTATTGGATGCAGTTACTTAAAAATATAATTCCTGAACTCTGTGAAACGATTATTAAGAAAAATTAAACAAGCTTCTTTTCGAACTAGATTATTTATTATACTGTTAATTACCTGTTTATCACACATCTAACAGTTCCCACAACAACAAAGTGGCATTTGTGCCTTTATTGTTATTAAAGTGAATAGTATCATAGTGTCTGTGGAAGTAATGCGAGAAGCCGTTTGGTGCAACAGTTCTACATTGACTACTGAAGTGCATACAGCATGCAGTTTAACAGAGCAAGCGTTACTGATGTGTGAAAGGTGTGGCACACGTTAGTCAATAATCTTCGGGTTTTTTAATGTGCGTTCTGTTCGTTCACAACAATAAAGGTGCTGGTAGTCGGCCAGCGCCTGACTACAACCGAATAAAGACAAGCATGCCAACTTGGCTTACCTTCTCCAGTTACTATGTCATTGTCTCATCAACAATTGCTGATTTTAAAAGACAATAAACTCTTGTAAATAATGACTGTTGATTTTAAAACGGATATGTGGGGCTTTGTGTCAAATCATGCTAGTGCTAGCGTATTGCTTTGGCTTCCAAGCACCGTGGTAACGGCAGCTTTGATCGCCAACAAAGACTGTGGCGTAGTTAATCGGCAAGCGACACGCTCTCCAAAAAGCAACAACAAGCTAGGAATAATGTAACTGACATACAATTGAAAATGTATTATATATATATATTTTTTTTAAATATATGTTTCGAACAGCACTTACCGATTCTGTAGGATTTCCAAAAGGCGGCACACTGACGCACAAACCCAGGGTTTTACGTAAAGGCGTCGACTGATTACGTCATGCAATCGTAGCACTTTCGACGGATTTCAGAAGGAATACAAAATAAAAAAAATATATATATATTATTGTTCTGTTATAAAATTCAGTTCAAATGTAAAAATTTTGCAGTCACATTGTTTAATCCAAGTGGCAAAAATTGCGTAATTTATTTTCTGTCTTACATTTACCATTTTATTACAATAAATTATAATAAGTATTATTTTAATAATAATAATAATATAATTTTGTTATAATAGCTGTTAGTTATAATAATTAATAATTGTAGCATTTTGCTACATTAAACAAAAGCTACTTCTAGAAATACATTTTTTAAAAGTATGTGTAGGACAATCGAAATAGTAAAAAATAAAATATATGGGAAGTAAAATATGCTCTAACGCTTTTAATTTACATTAGATCAGTATTTTTTATTCTCTCTAAATTTGTTTTGAATCCATTTATTTGGCCATATTTGATAAATCATCTTCTATTTGGATTCTGCCTCGTCTTTTGCACCATTGTACATCACTACAAGCTAAAACGTTCCTCAGTGCTATTAAAGTCATAAATACAGATTTCCGAGATAAATGTCTTTTGTCTTCATTCTTTCTTTTAGAATCTTATTAGTTTAGTTTGAGATGTTTGTTGTTTGTTAGTGACATTATTTGTGGATCAATATTAGCTTGATCCACAAATTATAAATACATACATAATAATAATAATAATAAAAAGACAAGACAGTATCAATTATCCAAATTTATTTGCAAATTTAGAAAACATACAAATTATGTCACAGCTTCTGGTCTTCAGGCACAGGTCATTCTGTCATGACAGATTTTTGACCAAATATGGATTTTTCAGGCCTTCCTCTCTGTAATGTGAGATAATAACAGATGTACGTCTCATGAGCAGCTTCTTTAAACCAAGAAAGTATAAACGTAAAACATTTGAAGAGTCAAGTACATTCTGTTCATACATAAAGCCAAACCTACAGTGAAAAGGGATTGAGAAGACAATGCTTCATTAGGAATGCAGACTGAAGTATCCATCTTTGACCTATTATGTGGTTCACATCCATCTGATTGAAAAAACCCTTCCTTTCCTGCAGCACCATATCCATATATTTAGAAAACAAGACTGAGAAGCATGACGGGACAGTTGAAACTCAATTTAGTAAAATTAACCTGGCCAATGTTTTAATCTTTTTCTTCATAAATATTCATCTCTCTTTTATCTCTTTCACACATACGAACAAACATACAAGAAACAATCAATGAGCGGGAATAATATATATATATATATGCATTTTTTTTTTAAATCTAGGAAAACATAAATGTTAGCTTTACATAAAATGTTAGTATCCACATGCTAAACTGCCAAAAGACTTTGATAGAAGATACAGTTTCCCTATTTCCACTTTAAACATCTCAGTCTGACTCATAAAAGGCAAATGACATGCCACTCCATTCTGCTTTGCTACAAAGTCTGTTATATATTTCTGAGGCCAGATTTTCAAAATAAACACAGGTTCTGGGGTACAAGAGGACGAAATGCTGACAATAAAGACAAGAAAAACAAATCCAAATAGAAAGCAAAGAGGCTTGCTTTGCTTAGTTTAGGACAGTCAGTGCATTTAAAACATTCAAAAAAGTTCTGGTAACATTTTACACTCAGGTTGTACACATTAATATCAGTCATCACTATAGTTATCATGAACTAAAAATTAACGATGCTTTAATCAAGATTAATAAGTGCTGTAAAATGTTAATTTCTACATTTATATATATTTAAATGTTACAAATGTATGTTATTATTAGTTAATGTATTTATGAACTAAGTAGTAATAATAGCAACATTGTACATTTATGAATTAACATTACCCAAGATTAATAAATGTTGTCAAAAACCATTCCTCGTTAGTTCATTATACCTAACGCATTAACTAATGTTAACAAATACAACCTGACTGAAAAGTGTTACCAAAGTTCCACTAGACATCAGTCTAGAGAATTGACATCATGATGAAAGAAATATTCAGCGTTCAGTTTAATGAAGCTGGTATGCTCATCTGTTCCTCATCATCATTGGCTTGATCTTGTAATCCTCAGATGTCCTCTGTGTTCTCAGAGAAGCTCGATTGGGAGATTTCACAAAAGGACAGCAATGCTACGACTGGCACACTCAAGCGGTTTTGTTGTCTCTCTCACACATCATGATGAGGTGGCAGGACTGGGCTGATGTCACAGTGACTGAGGTTAGGACGGTTCTCCTATGTGATCTTCAGAGTGCTACCATAGGTTTGCTGTACCACTACCTGCACATTGTCAAGGATGAAGTCAAAGGCCATGCTCCATACGGACTCTGAGGACTGCTGCATAAGTCTGAAACAAACAGTCAAAATCATCAGAAAGACGCAATCGATCTACACTACTGTTCAAAAGTTTTGGTTTGGTAAGATTTTTTAATTTTGAAAGAAGTGTCTTATGCTCGTTAAGGCAGCATATATTTAAAAGGGTCATAACTGGATCTTTTTTGTTATTTTATAATGTTTCCTGAGGTGCAACTATAATGTTAATATGATTTTTACATTACAAAATTGTCATAATTTAGAAAAAAATTGGCTATTTTCTACCCTGATTTTAGCCCTCTGATTTGAACGGGCTGTTTGAAGGGGCATGTCTGCTGTTAGACTTCAGTGAAAACATCCAATGCTGTGATTGGCTGACATCTTTGCAATTGAAATAAGTATTACATGTGGAATCCTCTCAAATACTTGTACTAAATTTTTACTATTACAGCTGTCGAAATTAATGAATCATGAAAAGTGTTGATTACTGCATTATATTTATATCTATTCCCATCACATGGAAGTGAGCAGATGACAGACAGTCTGTTGATCGCGCGAATGCAGAGATCTTGTCATTGCAACGCAATTTTGCACTCTCACGAAATGCTTTCACCATAACACTGCAAACACAACGTAAATACGGTAAAATAATTTTTATGTAGTGAGATAAACTCACGATGCGTGATTGACAGCTTCAGCCATTATAAAGAGAGTGTTTTTAGAAGTAAAAATACTAGGATTATTCATTAAGAATTTAACTGTCATAAAAACGAAATGTGTTACTTACAGTTTACGGGGTCCTTGCTGGTTCCAGAACAGTTAATTCCTGATCTTTGAGCAAAAGCTTTTGGGCAAAGCCAGTATCGTATTGCGACTTGTACTGAAAACAGTCGCTGGTAAAATGTAAGGTACAAACACGCAAGTCAGCACTGACGTGACTAGGACGTTTGTTAAAAATAAACTGAATCAATTTTTCTCTGACATCGGTATCCTTCGGCAGCTTATGCAAAGATGATTCAGTTTATTCTAATACGCTGATTTAGGGGCCAAGAAATATTTCTTATCAGTGTTGAATAAAAGTTGTGCTGCCTAATATATTTGTGGAAGTTTTTTTTTTTTTTTCCAGGATTCTTTACTGTCACTTTTGATCAATTTAATGCATTCTTGTTTAATAAAAATATTCATTTCTTTAAAAGAAAAAATCTTTCTGACCCCAAACTTTTGAATGGTAAAGTATATTACCGCTTGTGAGATTTATGATGTATTTATTGCAGGAATCAGTGAAGGAGAATTCAGAACAATACCTCTTCATGTATTTGATGACAAGGTAGAGTTTCTCCAGGTCTTTATCATCCACGAGTTCTGTGCAGTACTTCACCACCTGTAGAATGTCCTCTTCCATTGGTTCTGTGAAGATGCAGCACCACACAATTAAACCAGGTGCACACAATGCAAATATATACTAGCATTTAAAAAAGTTTTGCTGTTCTGCCATACCTGAGATAGTAGTGACCCATTCATGAAGCAGAGTTCTGATGTCACTGAATTCATAAGCTCCAGCTAGGGTCGGGACTGGGCGGGGAATTAATTTGGACAATGTCTCTGGGACATCTGTGCTCGGAGAGGACGGGCACTGTACATTTTCAGTCTACAAATGAAAAATATCTCAGATAAATCCTTCCCCCCCCCTAGAATTGCCAAGACCTTGAACAGATGCATTTAATATCAAGTGGTTATTGAAGCATCAATAAACCACAGTATAAGCAAAAAAATATTATAGATAAAAAGAAGAATATTGTAACTGGATTACAGGCTTACTTTGAGGCCTTGTTGTTTGAGTGGCAGAGGAAGAATTTTGGAGGGGCTGGATTTGGCAGGGCTGTTTCCAGGAAATAGTTTTTTTATTGGACTTGGACCCTTTTTGGCAGGACTAGCATTTTTCTTTTTGTAGCGCCGCTTTAATTTCCCCACTGCAGGCTGCTTTAGTTGAGGAAATGTGTTTTTTTGTTCCACTACAGAAATGAGAGAGATTAGAGACACTGTATGGTGTGGTAGCGGTTGATTACTTAATTTTAGGGGAGAGACGCATATTAAAACTATAATAAGCTGATAATTATTGTCATGTTATGTTATAGCCAATAACTGGCAAATATTATACATCTACACTACATTGTTAATATAAAGTCAATTACAGAACACTAGAACTAAATTTAGGCATCACATTCTAATGTACAGTATAAAAGATGAAATAGAGAAATGACATCTGGGATATTGTTTAGATTGTTGCGCATCCCAATTTTATTTTTACTCACAAGTGGTGCCTTGAGCTTGAGCGTTTCCCTTGTTTCTATAAGCAGAGCACAGCTCTTCCTGAAGCTCTCTGGGAAGTGCTGCAAACACATCTGGGTCAACCTGTTAAAAGTTCAGTTTTAGGATCTCTAAAATACTATTTTCTGATGGTCAATGAAACACCATTTTACCAAGTTTCCCCCTTGTAGTCGGCATGTTAACAGCATGTACCTGGGAGAAGTCAGGGAGCTCTAGTATAATGCCCGTTGTGCATGGTTGACCTGGCTGGTTTGGGAGCTGCAGTACAAGGGTGCCAAGCGATGAAGCTGGAGGTGAAGAGGAGGTTCGAGGTGGGCTTGAGAGATGTGATGAGGTGCTTGGCTGCTCCTCTCTGTCTCTCCAGGACTGCTCCACCTGTTTCCTTATGTCTACAGGTAAAGCTTCTAAAACAGATGGGTCCACCTGAAATGAGAGGGGAAACTGGGGCTTACAAAATGTCACTGTTCAAGAGTTTGGGTTGGCTTTTTTTTAAAGGCTGCATTTATTTCAGTAATACTGAGAAATATTTTTACAATTTAAAATAACTGTTTTCTTTTGTAATATATTTTAATGTATTAGTAAATATTAATAAATGTAATTTATTGATGGAAAGGATGGAATTTTCAGTATCATTACTATGTGACGTCTTCCGTGTCACATGATCCTTCAGAAATCCTTCTAATATGCTGATTTGCTGCTCAAGGAACATTTCTTATTATCATCAATGCTGAAAAATAGCTGTGCTGCTTAATATTTTTGTGGAAACCGTGATACATTTTCATGATTCTCTGATGAACAAAGTTCAAAAGAACAGCATTCATTTCAAATAGAAATGGTTTAAAACATTGTAAATGTCTTTACGGTCACTTTTAATGCACCTATATAATGCTAAATATATATTACATTTTTATATTATGTTATATATTATATTTTATATTATATAAACTAAATATATATTTTAATAAGTAAAATTAATCTATAAAGAAGTTACACAAAGTTTGACTTCATCCTTATCGTTTATAAAATGACAGAAGAGATTTGTTAATATTCGGACCTACAGGAAATTTGTGTGTTAATCAGTTTTTATCTTGAAATAAAACATAGAAAGTTTTTTTTAGATACTGAGGGGCATTCAAGAATCTAACCTGAGAGGGAGATGGCACCTCAATGCTGATGTTTAGGCTTGCCCTAACATGGTTGGGGGTGCGTGGATGGTGAAAATCTCCTTTACTCGTTCCAGGCATTGGATCTGAGATGGTGGAGGGTGGTGATGATGGAGGAGTAACTCTCTCCTGATTGGAGGAGAAAGCTCTGGATGAGGAAGGACTGGTTAAACCATCTAAAATACAAGCAACAAGGAATGTGTGTTAAGAGTCAGACACCAACATAAATCCTATACATCATATCCTAAATCAGGGTTTTTTAAATATACTGCCCTGCAGGGTCACTTTCCTGCAGAGTTTAGCTCAAAACCTAATCAAACACACCTGAGTGAGCAAAACAAGATACAGCTACAGTTATGTGAGATGATCAGGGTTAAATCTTAACTTTGCAGGACAGTGGCTGGATTTGAAGAACCCTGTTCTAATCACACTGCTCTGACCTTGTGCAAGAGGCTCTTTCCTGGGGCTGTGTGCAGGCTGTTTGGCCAGCAGCAGGTCTTTGATCGAGCGACCACGAGAGGGCCCTTGTCCTGATGGGTCTGCATGTGGTCCCTCCAACTGCTGCACCTGCAGCCCTACTCCCCTCATGTCCTTCACATGCAACTTCATGGCATGGAATAGCTTAATGGCCTCTGCCGCAATCAGCTGTCCATTGTCTGTGGGCTGAGCTAGTAAAACAGACCTGCAATGTGAAAGTAATAAAAAACTCTGAAATGTATATCAAAACAGAGTTCAGTTATCAAGTCAATATTAGAGTTTTCTCAAATGAATTAAATCAGTATCGACTGATATTGGATATTTAATAGTGCATGCTAATCTCCCCTATTTTTACATTTAAATGACCTTTTCCATCTTTTAACACTTATTGAAAAAACACTAATAATTTAATAATATTTTAACTTTTGCTCAAGAAAATAATTATGAACAATTTTATACTTTACACTAATAATGTTGTAATGCCTAAATTCACTTCCAGCATTTGAAATGACAAATTTTAGTTTTTAATGTTTTTTATTATTATTATTCAGACAAAATTGAAGAGAATTTTAATATATCCCACAGCATGAAAATAATTATCATCAGCATATCAGTATCAGACAGAATTTTAAAGTCAGAATGAAATGGAAAATCTCCCTATTTTCTAAACGCATCCATGCATATATTTTTTCTGATCTCATAATTCTTTATCTCTAATCATTTAGTCTGCTTAAAGGCACAGTATATAAGTTTCGCCACTAGAGGTCGCTTTTTCAAAACAATAACAAAAGCGTAACTTGACTATGCCGTGAATGACCGTGGATTCAAAGGAGTTGTAGTCTCCACCTCCACAGCCAATGGAAAGCAATCTCAGGCAGAAATAATGTTCATAGATGAGGTCATGTATTAAAGTTTTGTTAAAGTTACTGTGGTATGAAGCAGGGCGGGGCAGAGAGCCCAGGACATTTTACGTTGCCGTTTTTATTATGCTTATATGCAGCAGTCGGCCAATTAATTTTAAAATATTGTATGGTGGAGAAAATGCTGTAATACTCTTACTAAATAAATCTCTTTCTGATTATGCTATGTTAAACACTTCAATTGACAAAATAGTGTTGTCTCTGCATGAAGCATGGTACAAACAAGTTACTCAAAATAAACCAAGAAAACAAGAGATTTGAACATTAAGACATAACTGTGTTGAACTAATGACGCAATGAGGAGGGACGTTACACTGGTTAAAATGGGTGATTCCTCTGGATTTAAACATTGCTGGAAACATACGGAATAATGCAAGTACACAAATCAACAAAATATATAACATTGTTCTACTATTTTTGGATATTTTAATCAAAGAAATCTTACATATTGTGCCTTTAAACCCACCCCTTTCTTATAATCAACTGCAAGTTCACATTCAGATCCACCTCTATCCAATCAACAACCGATAAATTAAACCAAATACCTGCCCTACATTTTTTTTTTTACTTTTTTTCATGTCACTCAAATGTACGTCACAATACAGAAGAAAAGATTTGTTGCTGTTTCATGACAACTTTAAATGTCAGATTATCACTCTTATTTGAGAAAACTAGAAGTGGCAAATTTATCCTGGTGCAAGTCACCTGGCAAAGTTGTCACATATCCCATGACCACCATATTTGGCTGGCTCTATCGGAGCCCCTGCTTTCCGCATCATGACCTTCAGTGTAACCCGGCGACCTCTAAGCCCTGCCCCCTCCAACCTCTTCTGCACCTCCATAGATAGGTTAGTGAGGAAAGACTCCGCCTCTTCAACCTAGCAGAACATTAGAGGTGATGGGAAACTAATGAGGGAGATCAACAGATTGAGGACAATGACAGGTTTAGGACGATACACAACGATTGCTGTAACTTGTATACTTCAAAACCTGTGTGAACCGAATGTTGTAGTTCATCTCTGCAGACACAGACTTTCTCTCCTTCTCACTGCGAACAGGCCTGTCATCCAATCCCCTGCAAAAACGAAAAAGCGTCTGTCCCGTCCGTGGCCCAAACTCCCTTTGCAGTCGAGACATGGACAACTGCTGCAGGTCACCGCAGGTACTCACTCCCAAGGAGGTCAGCTTGGAGTTCATTGAGCGACCCACACCTGCACACAAACACAGAAATAAATTCTACTGTAAAACACTGTATTCAGATTTAAATACAATGCCATTCAAATGTTTGGGAATCCAGAAGAAAATGTATCACAGTTTCAACATAAAAATATATAGCAGCACAACTGTTTTCAACACTGATAATAATAAAAAAAAAATTTTTTTGAGCAGCAAATCAGCATATTAGAATGATTTCTGAAGGATCATGTGACACTGAAGACTGGAGTAATGATGCTGAAAATTCAGCTTTGCCATCACAGGAACAAAATTAAATAATAATAAAAATAATTTAAAAAAAACAGTTATTTCAAATTTTAATAATATGTCATAATATTACAATATTTTTCATCAATTAAATGCAGCATTGAGCATAAAATACTTCTTTTTTTAAAAACATTAAAAATAAACAGACCCTTGCTCTGTTCTCACCAGGCAAACTGGAGACAGGTTGATCCCTGATAAAATCATCTACTTCCTCTGACCGGAGGAAGTACTGTCCATTTGGTTTGGCCTTACGGGTCGCCATCCGAGCAAGAAGGATGTTGGAACCTGATGACAAGTATAACGGAAGTTACAAAAGGTTTCAGAGATAAAACGCATTGTTATTAAACTTATTAATGGGATAGTTCACCCAAAAATGAAAATTCTGTCATCATTTACTGACCCTCATGTTGTTCCAAACCTATATTACTTCTGTGGAAGGTGAATTTTAAAGAATATCCTTGGCCACTCTTTTCAGTATGAAGCAAGTAAATGAGGTCTGGAGCTCTCAAGCTCCAAAAAAATGTCTTAAAAATGTATTGTTGTGGCTAACAAACCGAAGTTGTTATTCACTTAATCTTGACATCTGCTGTACCTCTCTTTGGCATGTTCTCAAGAGTGCATTAGAAAGCATAATGCTATTGTATGGCTTTAGAAGTTGTGGAATATAGCTCAGGAGTTTTATTATACTTTTACATCAAATTTCCCATTCATTGTAATTGCATGGAAAAAGAGCAACCAGCATATTCTTCAAAATTTCTCCTTTTGTGCTCCATGGAAGAAAGTCATACAGGTTTGGAACAACATAAGTGTGAGTAAATAAATGTTTTCATTCATAAAGTCTGTTACCCATTCCAACTGAGGCAGAGCAACCAGTCTTCTCCCTTATATCTTCACGGATGGCTCGTGCCAGATCATCAGGAGTAACTCCCAGATCAACCAGAAGAGCCGTGGCGTCCACCAGGGCCTCGTCACAACTTAGTGCCTCAATGTTATGAGTGTAACTATAAAACAAGCAATCATGAAGAGAGAGAATTGTTGCATTCGTCTGTTGGGCTTGGGAATAACATAGCAATCCAAAGAAAGCTTTAACAAATATTATCTGTTACCTGGCCAGGGTCTCATACATAGTCAGAGCCACCTCTTTATACGCCTGGAAGTCATACGGGACAGACTGCAGATCAGGGCAGAGCTGCTTAGCCCGACCAAAGAACATGCCGTTTCGCACACCAGCCTGCCTGTAAGAGAGGAAAACATCAAAGTAACAGGTGCTGATAGAGGTCATACTGTATTATGAAGTTGGCACAAGTTTTGTGGCTTTTATTCCAAGTCTATTCGCTTCAAAGCCATCTATATCAGTGGTTCTCAACCAAGGGGCCTCAAGATGATTTAAATGATAAATTTATCCCTAATCTATGTGCTAATTTACTCCTAAATTTTCAAAATGGATAGCAAATTTTTTAAAACCTTTTCTTTTTTTTTGGTTTCGAAAAAATGGACCAAAATTATCGAGGACTCGTGTTGCAAAAGAAAGTAGCCTGGCAGGTTTATAATGAATACCTGGCCTCATAACTGCAAGAGGCAATCTCGGCCATAGAGAGGGCGGCCAGGTCCAGATCCACTCCATTACTGGGACCTTCATCAAACTGTGGAGATGGGGTCATCTCAAGATCATCATCTGTCTTCTCTAAAGCAGAAAGAACAATGGTCACCTAAATGCAAACTTCAAAAAAAAAAAAAAAAAAAAATCTACAATAAACTCATTCTGATTTCAAGCTAAATTTAACCAACATCTTTCTTCTAAAAGCTGGGTTCACCTTTTCTGTACTGTTTCTGTTTCCTCTCGTAGTATTGAAACTCAAGCTGAGGATTTGCACCAGGTCGCTGTGGAACACGGCCTGGACCACGGTTACTTGTCACCGCAACCGGTTT
Organism: Ctenopharyngodon idella; assembly: GCF_019924925.1. NCBI lineage: Eukaryota > Metazoa > Chordata > Actinopteri > Cypriniformes > Xenocyprididae > Ctenopharyngodon > Ctenopharyngodon idella. The sequence continues at coordinate 11,034,181 of NC_067228.1, read as the reverse complement.
CCCTGGAGTACAGTTTGACAATTAGTAAAGCTCAGTTTATCAGGTGCTATCAAAGTCAACTAGCTTCAATAAGAAACTCGAGCACTTCCCTCTAACTAACTGAAACTTACTTATGAGATCTGGTCGATGTCTGATCCCGACGGATACAAAGAAGCAGTCCATATCCACATGAAGAATACAGGACTGACGCACCTGAGGAGCAGCCATTAAGGAACCTGGGCCAAAGAGAAATACAGATTTTTGCAAAAATCTGCTTTACAAAGACATGCTCAACAACATAAAAAAAAAAAACACAAACATAAACCACAAAAAACAAGCTACCTGAACTGCAGTTAGCTTTGATCTTCTTTAGTTTCTCTTTTCCAGAAAAAACAGCCCCTCCTGCTGCTCGCCGCCTGCTCTGCAGGGCGTTCACATACTCAGAGAACTCATTCCGCCACGTAGAAATATGATGCAGCCTTGAGTGTGAAAAGAACTCGGATATTATTCCAGCCTCTGCTCCCTGCGCAGTTGACCTTCCTGGCTGGTTACTAGAGTTTGCAAGGATGGAGGAGTTAGGCGTCATGTGATAACTCCCATTTAGTCGAACTCTTGTCTGAGTGGCAGCTGAAGTTCCTGGATTAGATGTTGGTTCTGGATGGAGGTCCTTTTGCATATTGTGAGGATCAGGCTTCTTTGCAGGGCTGGCTGTGGATATTAAGAACGGCTGATGGGAATTTGCTTTTGATCCAGCAGAAGAGCAGCTGGGCTCCTCCCTGTCCCTGCATCCAGCCTGTGGGAGGTGGGACTGATGGGACCCTGTGTCAACAACATGAGGGCGATGTTCTGCAAAAGAAACTGAGTCCTGAGGCTTTAAGGCACCATTCACAGGGTGTACATAGCCATTAGTTAACAAAGTGTCTTGTGAGCCTCTTGGCAAAAGGGCACAGGCATTGTCATCATCATCTCCATCATGAATCCCATTAACTCTAGGCCTCTCAACATCCTTCTCAGAGATGATGCTATATGAACCATTTCTGCCAGACAAAAGGAGAGAGGACACGAAGAATAATTGTTAAATATTAAATAATTAACCAAATGTGTTTCTTTTTATGAGGGGTGTAAAACATTGCCCATGACGGCTGAAATTAAAATTCTATACTATACTATTTTGTAAAAATAAAAATAAAAACACTAAAATATATAAAATCAATTGTTTTAAAGGGTTAGTTCACTCAAAAATTAAAATTCCGTCATCATTTACTCACTCTCATGTCATTCCAAACCCGTAAGACTTTCGTCGGAACACAAATGAAGATATTTTTAATAAAATCTCATAGATTTCTGTCCCTCCATTGACAGTCTACACAAATATTACTTTGACACATCAAAAAGTTCATAAAGAGATTGTAAAACTAATTTATATGAATCAAGCAGTTCAGTCAAAACTTTCTGAAGAGACCTGATCGCTTTGTATGAAGAACAGATTGAATTTAGGATTTTATTCATATATAAACATTGATCAGAAAACATGAACAGAGCTCAACCGTAATTGCTTGACATGCGAGAACAAACCTCATTGTTTCTTGCGGAAGCTGAAACATGCTGCATAACACACAAGCTGCGAACATGCTTGAGCTTCCGTTTACCATATCTGATGTTTGCGTTGATGAATTTTTATATGTGAATAAAAGCCTAAATTCAATCTGTCCATCATATAAAGTGATTGCATCTCTTCAGAAAATTCGGACTAAACCGCTTGATTCATATGGATTAGTTTTACGATCCCTTTATGAAATTTTTGAAGTGGTAGTTGCGTAGACTGTCATCATTTACTCACGACATGAGGGTGAGTAAATGATGACAGAATTTTCATTTTTTTGTGAACTCACACTTTAAACGATAAGTGAATTTAGGGTTCAAAACATTAACATAATGCACAGTAAAAAACCTGATACTCATTTTTTAGATTACCTAAAGATTACATTTAACATTGTTATTACATTTCAGTATTTATACACCTCAAGACTTTAAATGAGTGTTACATGACAAAGGTAAATGTAAAAATTAGATATCCAATATCCAAACACTAACAATATGAATGATCAAAAAATGAATTTGTTGTGTTGCACACTATATCTTGGATCTTAAAGCAACAGAATCTTTTTTTTTTTCTTTTAACTATGTACAGCATTTGACGTGTGCCAGGGCATCCTTGGTATAAAGCATACTCACAGTCTGATGTCCAACTGGTGATTGGTTCGATCAGTGAAGTTAGCGGTGTGGTTAGCTTGAGTGGATTTGAGAACTTCTTTAGAAAGGGTTTGAGTGTGACTGGGCTTGATACTGTCTGACTGGGGGTGGCTTGGACTGGGTTTGGGTGGTTCATGGCTAAATAACGGATCCTGCCCTCCTTGTGCACAAACACCAGCAAAGCTCAAGCATTTCTGCTTGGTATAGAGCTGATACTGGATGTATGAAAGTTGGCGGCCTGCCTTTATACTGCACAAAACACAAAAATATTAGTATTTGTATAATATTGTGTTTCTATATCTTGCAAAGTGCACAAAAAAAAAAAAAAAAGTCACACACCTGTCTGTGATCCACTCTGGTCGCACTACTTTCTCTCCTCTGAGCTGTTGTATTTTGCTGTTGGGCAGGTTAGTGGCAATGATATGTGTGGTTTTGGAGCGAGTGTAATAGACATGAAACTGCCCGCCATGCAGCATCATCAGTCTGCGCAGCTCATCTGCACTGGGAACTGCAAACATTGGTACAAAATTGGTGCTCAATTAGGAAACACAGGTTTGAGTCCAGCCTGCAACGTTTCCCAGAACCCATTCCACTTCATCTTCCCAAATAATTTATCATATTCTTCTATATAAAAAATAAAAATAAAATAATAAATCAAGTGACAAGTCACCTTTATTTATATAGTGTTTTTTTTCTTAATAACCATGGGAAAATGTGGGTTCCATAGCCAAACCAGTTGAGAACCACTGCTTTATAAATACAGATTGTTTCAAAGCAGCTTTAGGTGATAAACAGGAAAATAATGATTAATGATGCAAACAGAATTCAATTCTGCTGTAAAGCAGCTCTAAATAAATGGAGAGTATTAATAAAATACTGTTATTAATTATTAGTATACTATAATTAATAATGATTAAAAAAAGTATTTGATAAAAATAATTAATAATAATAATAAAATTAAAAGATATAGCAATAATAATAAAGTTTGTTTTCATTTTGACATTTGTTATCACAGCACTTGTGGAAGAAGTCTGACCTGTATATCCATTGACGTAGATGGCCACACCGCTGAAGATACAGGAGGATGTTCCATCTTTCTGCTTCTCTCTCGGGGCATCCTTCTGAAACTGCTCCTCAAGCTTAGAGATTTTTGCAGCCATGTAACCACCCTAATAAGAATTCAACAAACACAACTGTAACCTTAATTTGATTTAAAAAAAAAAAAAAAAAAAAAAAATCCCATTTACAAGATCAAGTAATAAGGCAAACAGAGAGCACTCAATGACCACACACATTTAAACAGTAAAAAAAAAAAAAAAAATGTAACCCCTGGAAAAATGAACATACTGCGATATAGACACACACACAAAGAAAAACGTGCAGCGTCTGGCTGACAAGCGTTTGATTACGCCTCAGACATTCAATGAGACTGGAGGTGCAAGTCTGCCCTGCTGGCACGGCGACTCTCTGTCTCCATGGCAACGGATGGAACGCTGGGATTCAGGAGTTGAGCCTGAACCAATAAACAGACACACACACACACAAAAATACTCCACAATACTCACTCGCTCCACCTGCACTGACAGGAAATTCCCCTGTACCTAATTAATATAACCTGAGATATGAAAACACGCAAGGCATGAAGGAACGACTGTTCTGTGTTTAATTAAACTTAAAAATTCTGCAAAAAAATTATTGTCATACTGTACATGCACTGGTAAAATTCACTTTCACAAGCAAACATGGGATCCCGGATCTGCTATTACAACTGCAAATTTCTAAATCACTAACCAAAAATCAACAAATTACACCCTTTTGGATCTCAAAATTTGATGGCAAAACACTACAGTTTCCATATTGTTGGGACATGTTGTGATTGTAATGTTAGCAGTGAAGACAGAAGCTCTTGAGTTGTTTATCCTAGTGCGGTTCTGCTAATGCCCGAGGAACATCACGCCGCTGAAGCCTAGCAAATCTCTCGCCGGGCTCGGACTGTGGTGGCAGAGCAGAGGTGCTGGTCACCAGTGAGGAAAATTGAGATTACTCACTGGTGTAATACAAATGAAATCCTGTCTCGACTCCAGCAGAAACACACACACACATATACACACACCAGCGCTCAGGGGGAACGTTCAGCTGGTAGACAGGTAGTGGATGGTTATATGGAAATCAAAGAACAAGTTAAAATAACAGTAAAAATAATACTTTACAGTGTTTACAGGGGCAGCCAGGAAAAACAACACAGTACGTCAGAGTAAAAAAACAGCTGCTTGCCTTTTTGATATCAATAATAAACATTTTTATAAAGAACAAGACTCTTACCCGTCCTCCCCACCCATCATCTTCACTGGCTTTCTTTCTCCAACCATCTCGACTCATACTGAGGGACCTGAAACACAACAATTCAACAGAATGAGTCAAAAACTAAAAGTGTGAGCGATGGAAAATTAACATAAAAATGAGAACACAAGTATGCACATCTGTTCTCTTTATCACACTTGCATAAAAAAGCGCTCTCTCTTTAATTAGCAGGCAGATGAGTGACTTATTTAATATTGAAAGGCATCTGAAAAGCTAAATCTTGAGCAATGAATAAAACAATATTTTTTTTTAATAGCGCTTTTTACAATACACACTGTAAAGCAGCTTTACAAAAAATCATGATGTTTTTGTTTATAACCTTATATCTTCATGCTTTATAGTCACATTTAGCAAATTAGAAGCTGGGCATTAATATACTTTACATTTGGCGACAATATAAACAAAGTGAAGTCTAGTCACCACTTTTTATCCAACATAAAATTAAAATAACTGTATGCATTCCACAGACACCTTTATCCAAAGAGACTTACATTGCATTCAAGTTTGAATCCATTGTATTTAATTCAAGTAAATTCTTATATTTTGTAGATGCATATATCCGAACTTTGAAAATCAGTGAGGTCAGAGGTGAACTGAAAACATGTGATCAGCATTTTTCTCCAAGTACTGCACACCGGTGTACATCTGTTCCAGTCATTTACTTTTATTCTTGACAAATGAATAAATAAGACCAACAGTTCAGTCTCCTTGATCATTTCTGCCTCAGTGATACAATCTTTTTCATTAAAGGGTAAAAATTCTGTCATTAATTACTCACCCTCATGTTGGTCCAAACCCGTAAGACCTTCATTCATCTTTGAAACACAAATGAAGGTCTTTTTGATGAAATCTGAGAGCTTTCTGTCCCTCCATAGACAGCTACGCAACTGACACTTTGACGCTTCATCACATAAAGCGATCGAATCTCTTCAGAAAATGTGGACTAAACTGCTCAATTCATGTGGATTAGTTTTACAGTCTCTTTATGAACTTTTTGAAGCCTCAAACTGGTAGTTATGTAATTGTCTATGGAGGGACAGAAAGCTCTCAGATTTCATCAAAACGATCATTTGTGTTCCGATGATGAACGAAAGTCTTATGGGTTTGGAACGACATGAGGGTGAGTAATTAATGACAAAATTTTCATTTTTGGGTGAACTAACCCTTTAAATGTGGTAGTGATAAGAATAACAGAATGAAAAACATAATCAGTATGATGAATGGGAATGCTAACAGTTGTAACTTTGAAAGAGTTGACAAATGAAATGATTCACGTTAAGTGAACTGTCAACAAGCAACAATATTTATGTTATATGCATCACAGATAAATACTGCCTTTTTACTAAAAATCAGACGTGATAGTCCTAGGCCTACTCCATACCGGGTTTATTTTAGCTTTAGTTTAACACATCAGCCATCACATGGGACATGCCTGGCCATGTGAATGAGCACTGAACTGTCTCGGGCTGGAAGAGAAAAAAAAAGACTTTGCAGTAAATTTGAAACAGAAATACGATACAGAATCTAAGTTGATGGGGCAGTTGATAAAGACAGTGATCAGACACGTAGGTGACTAAAAAGGCAAGTGACATTTCGTGCATAATAAACAGGATTCCCACAAGCGTTTTGAACAATGTTGCAGAAGTGCAACAGAGCAACACACGTCAGATCGATTAGTTCAGAAACGTTACTGAACAACACAACTGTAGCGTCACTCCGCGTGTGATGTGTGCTTTCTTTTTAAAACGAAACCTCTAAAAACTGAAATTGTTGCTCACCAATTATCCCCCTTCTTTACAGATGTATTTTGTTCAAACCAAAGCGCCTTTGTTTCCGCTCTTGGGTTGCGTCCACCCCCTTTGCGTCAATTTTGAAAGATTACTAACAGAGACTTCGCGCATGCTGGGCTCTGTCCATATCAACATGCTCCCGTGACTGCACGATTCACCCCTTTTACCATTCACTCGTATCTCTCCATTGCTAGCTGCTTGCTCTGCCAGATTTTCTGCTTGTTTTCGCTTAAGACCCTCCCCCTCCTCCTCCTCCTCTCAGACGGGGTCGCACAGTGACAGCGTTAGCCCTGTCTGTATCTCACAGCACCCTCAAGCGGTACGTTTGTCACCCTACACTTGACGCAGAGTTTAGCTTTTGAATTTTAATCACGTTCTGCTGACGTCGCTCCGAAATGTTCCAATGACTAAGCTTGGCTCATGTATATTAATTAGGTCATGACGTTATCGCCGGCATTTTCCAATGGCGAGGGACTGGCTCATGAATATTAAGAACAGATCCTTCGCTTTAGCAGGATTTATGATTCACGAATTCGCCATTGATAATGTTGAATTCAACATGCCATTGTGATCGACCTCAATGACAAGCTTTCAAGAAGGATGTGAGGTAGTCGTTTTTACACCCCAAAGGTCAACCATACTGAGAATACATTTGATTTTCGTTGATGCTAGTCTGAAAACTGTCTATGATAGTCTGCCACATACTGCCTGGTGTCCCCAGGTAACCTGTGGAGCTCAAATAGAGAGGCTGTCTCATGAAACGTCTATTTATAGCTCTGGGAATTTATGGCAAAATATATTACAATACAGGTTGCATGACATGTTTTATTGCGCATTATTAATTAACTGCGTACACGTCTTGCCCAATAAATAGGTGGTTAGACAGAATCAAGCATAATAGTAGTACAGTAAGTTACTACTAGGATATCTATTTCTGCCATATGGCACAAATTGTAAGGGTGGTATGTTTAGGACAGCTTTTGTGAATTTACTGATCGTTTATAAATGATGCACACTGTTTAGGTAAACAAATGGAAGCCCAATTCTGCCTTTTAAGAAAAAAACTTGCTTTGGTAAATCATATTTATGACATAAAATTAATAATTATGACACAAAAAAGGTTGGAACAATGCCATAAACAGGCATAATTATGACATAAAATGTCTTTACTCTTGTCCTTTTTATCAAATAATTTCAACCTTTATGTCATAATTGTATTTTTATCTAATAACAATAATAAAAAATTTACTTTGTGTCTATTTTTTGCCATAATTGTGACTTTTTGTCTCAATTTCTACTTATAATCATCATTTTGACTTTTTAGGTCATTTTATATCATAATTATGATTTACCAAATCATGATTTTTTTTTGTGGTGGAAATGTGCTTCTATACAATTATTTTTAATTGTTTGATAATAAATTATGTCCATAAATCTAGTTTCAACTAAAGCTACAGTAGTGAAGTTTGCATAAACCAGGCTATTCTAACTCGTTTATATGACATCTACACCATCAGACTGAATTTCTTGCTCCACATTTCACTGCTGCTATACTAGTGTTTCCCAACCCTAGATCTGGAGTAATCCCACCCTGCCACATTTTTGTGTTTCCCTTAACTGACAGACCCATTTCAGATGGGTCTCTAGGAGCTGATGAGTTAATAATGGACACATCCAAAATGTGTAGTCTGTTGGGGTACTCCAGGACCATGATTGCGAGCCACTGTGCTATATTATGGGCTAGTAATTATTTGTGGATAGTCCTGTCACTTCATCACAACACAGTTTGTCGTCATTGTACATTTTTCATTTTTCCCCTTAGATGCTGAATCCAAACAACAACTAAGATAACTGTAAATGTTTCTACAACTATACTCTGAAACTCACATGAATATTTAATGAGGTAAGTACTCAGGATTTGATTGGTTGTCTGTTGCTAAACAACTCACTAGAATACTGTCATTCCTTTGGCACTGCAATTCAAGTTTAATCCCACAAAAGCCGTGCTAGCCCTGTTCTGGACCACAGCTTTCATAACCCCGGTTTAAAGGTGGAAGCAACTCACTGTTACTTCACCAAGGGCTAAAAGTCTTTTTAACCCAGGGTTTAAAAAGATCTTAAACCAGAATTAAGGGTAGTGTGAAAAACCATTAGTTTCCAGTTATTTTGTACATTTTGTACAGTTTCAAGTCAGTTATTTTTAAGAAACGCTGGCTTTATTATGTTAAGCTCACCTAAATGAATGTAGGATTTATTTTCCATTTTGGTCTTGGTTTGTATTATCAAGAAAAGTACCTTCACACTGAACCATATATCTTCTTTAGTTTGACAAGCAAACATGAACTGTTTTAACAGTCTTTCCCAACTGTCTCTATGCTGTTTCTCTGTGTCTATACTTAAATATGTTTCAAGCATGCAAATGTGCTCAAGATTTAGCTCATCTTGAGGCTAAATTCCAAATACCAGTTTATGGTCTAATTAATCACACAATGCACATAAAGGAAAACCTTTTTCATCATATTTGACAGTCACAGTTACCAATAAAAAATGAGAGAGCTCTTAGTCATTTTATTTATTTTTTATTTTGTTACTTATTCTTAACTTAACTGTAACAGCTATTTTGTAACCCAAATCCAACTACTAGCTAAATTACAGTATTAAAATAGAGGCGATTCAGACATATTTCCAAAAGATGGCAGTATTGTTCTATAACTGACTTCTTATGGAGGGGATACTGTACAGTCCTCAATTGAAAGAGAATGATGCGATTAAGATCAGAGGTCCTCCTCTTTTTATTATTTTGACATTTATATTTTTATGTAACAAAATATATCCAGTATTTATGAAAGCAACACAAAAATAAAGAGCAGATACAAACAGAATATATTTAATTTATAACATTTAAGTACAAAAAAAAAAGATCCTATCATTGTGGTCTATTTTTCATTTGTGTTTTACAGAGTTTACATACAGAAATGTTTTACAGGCCTTGATTTTAATTTCAGAGTAATTAGAGTGAAGCAAGGGTGTTTTTAGCCTTTCAAAAAAAGTGTCCCCATATTTTGAAACTCATTTTATTTATATGATTATGTATATATGGATATAAATTTTCTTTACCTGCAGTACAGAGTTCTTCATAATCTGCATGAGCAATAAAGAGCTGCTTCATCGCTGACAAATGATAAAAGATAGAAGCTTATCCAGCGCTCTTTTTTTTTCTTTCTTATAAAATATCCTGTTTTTACTTTCGTTATATTTTACTGGGGCTCATGCCTCTTAAAAAGGGTGTAGCGACACCCCTTAACTAAAGGCGTAGTTTCACTGACAGCAGGTATATGAATGAGAGGAGAGAAAAGCAATACTTAAGCGATTTTTAGAACAGATTTACCCTTTTAAGAGAGTGGAGAGCCAAGAAATGGTTTTCATATGCAGGACAGAATGGCAGTGCTAAGCAGGATTTACCCCCAAGCTCAGGATCGAAAAACAGTATGGGGGGAAATACAGAGATGGAAAGAGAATAAGAAAGAGGGATTGCTGCCAAGAGTTTAAACTCTTTCTGTGTCGCTCAAGTCAAGTCACCTTTATTTACAAAGCACTTGATACAATACAGATCGTTTCAAAGCCTCTTTACAGGGATAAACAGGAAAATAATGATTCACTGGTGCAAACAGAGTTCAATTCTGCTGTAATGCAGCTCTAAAAAGAAAATAGTGTCATTACTCAGATAAGGTCAGTTCAGTGTAGATTCAGTTCCGTTCAATAACGGTGTAAAGATCATCAAATATGAAATGAGTTCAATTCAGCTATAAAGCAACTCTGTAAGCAACTCTAATGGGGTCATTGAAAGTGATGCTGACCCAAACACGTGGATCATGTTACTTATACACACATATATGCACAAACTCATACTTTAGTGGGGATTGCAAGAAATCAGACGCACTTTTGAGCCTTCGTTTTTTCAGGAGAGAAAAAACATATTACTTTAGATGGCACCCTTTACAGAATAAGATTTAAATGTAGACTGGAACTAATAGGAAAATAATTTATCTTGTAAAGCAAGCGAATGCAGATAAGATAATCAATCTGAGCAGAGATGACCATGGAGACAATTTAGAGATGCTGCTTTATTGTGAGTCCGTCTCCGCAGGACATACACTCACATATATTGTTATTTACCATTAGGCTGAATTAAAGTAATTAATCGCCATGTGGACTGAAAGGCTTGGCTATGGGGTGCTTCTTTTGTATGTCTATCAGATAATAATGATCTTGGTATTGAGTTTAGTTAATGGAGTGTGTGTGCTGAGTTATTCGACTGTGAAAGGGCTCCATTAGCTCGAAGATTGCTCCGTTATTTATTTGCTAAAATTGTTTTGATGAATCACAGTTTCGTTCTTTTATTCTTTTGTCCTGTTTCCCTCGCTCATTATTGACTTCAGGTGTGTCTTTACGGATCAGTTCACGATTTTCTTAGAGGTTTTAGAATGTCATTACTTCCTCTGTAGAGACTTCTTGCTCTTGGACTTCGGGCTGTAAATAGCATGCGTGCTGATAAAACTTTTCGAATTTTGCAATCAATTGTTTTACACTTTTTAAATGCATCATCATAAAACCTTAGATTCACAATCACGTTTATTGGACAATCAGTGTCTACTTTAAAGAACAAACATCCAAATGCTTATTAGTGCTTGTGGTGCAGCGTGATTACAGTACATCATGGATCCAGGTGTCTTTGTTTCCTGCAAACTGTTTATCGACGATGGCTGTTGCCTATAATGAAATGAAAATAGGTACACTGTCGGTAGATGGTTGATCTGTCCTAAACTCGCAGCTGTGGGTGGTGATCTTTTCTCATTATGGCACAGATCGTGACCCTCTCTTATGAATAGAAGCTGGAGTTTTGGGTGAATGGAGAACTTTAACTTTATTAACCTTTGTGCTGATTTAGCAAATTGTGCAGAAAGGTGAGAGTGTATGTCTTCTTTTCGTGATTTATCATTAAATGTAATGACATCTGAAAAGATACAGGTTTCATAAACTCTTTATGAAACAACACACATGTACAATTTGAAAGCACAGATTCTTATTTGCAATTATTAGTTGTTTATTATTAATTATTTTTGTTATTTTATTATTTTTATTGTTGGTATTTCATTTGTTGCGATTATTATTATTTATATTTTTCATTAATTTAATTCAATTTGTTTATTATTAATTTATTATTTACAAGTGTAAAATCATAAACCCGCATAACACAAGAAACATTTATCCACACACACAAGCACAACACATAGGAAGCAGAGCTCTTAAAAGTGTGAATGGTACAAAATGGGGAAAGACATGACAAATAGATATGTAAAAGCGAAACTTAAAGGGTTAGTTCACCCAAAAATGAAAATTCTGTCATTTATTACTCACGCTCATGCCATTCCACACCCATAAGACCTTCGTTCATCTTCGGAATGCAAATTGAGATATTTTTGTTTAAATCCAATGGCTCCGTGAGGCCTACATAGGGAGCAATGACATTTCCTCTCTCAAGATCCATAAAGGTACTAAAAACATATTTAAATCAGTTCATGTGAGTACAGTGGTCTAATATTAATATTATAAAGCGACGAGAATATTTTTGGTGCGCCAAAAAAAAAAAAAAAAAAAAAAGAATTATTTAGTGATGGCCGATTTAAAAACACTGCTTCAGGAAGCTTCGGAGCGTTATGAATCAGCGTGTCGAATCCGCAGTTCGGAGCGCCAAAGTCACGTGATTTCAGCAGTTTGGCGGTTTGACACGCGATCCGAATCATGATTCGACACACTGATTGATTACTCTCCGAATCTTCATGAAGCAGTGTTTTAAAATCGGCCATCACTAAATAAGTCGTTTTTTTTTTTTTTTTGGCGCACCAAAAATATTCTCGTCGCTTTATAATATTAATATTGAACCACTGTGCTCACATGAACTGATTTAAATATGTTTTTAGTACATTAATGTATCTTGACAGAGGAAATGTTATTGCTGGCTATGCAGGCCTCACAGAGCCATCGGATTTAAACAAAAATATCTTAATTTGTGTTCCGAAGATTAACGAAGGTCTTACGGGTGTAAAACAGCACGAGGGTGAGTAATTAATGACAGAATTTTCATTTTTGGGTGAACTAAACCTTTAATGAAATCGTACAACGTAAATATTAGGGATGCACCGATACCGATACCAAGCTCATGTACTTGTACTCATACTCGGAAAAATACCCCCGATATACCAAAGACCGATACCTCACGTGACGTAACTGACAGAATTTCCCGTGCACAGAGACACCGCGGCAGCAGCATAAACAATGTCAGCCTCAGAGGTGTGGAAATACTTCAAAATTAATGATGACAAAACACACATTGCGAACTGCATGCTTTCAAATTCGTTATCGATTAGTGACGGCGGGATAGGCGGAATCGCGCTGAATGACACAGACCAGAAGCGCTCTCTCTCGCGTGCGCGCTCTCTCTTTCTTGCGCGCAATCCCAGTTCTCTCGGACAGCGCGCGATCAGTTCTCCTCGCGCCTGAATGGTCAAATGCACACATAGTTGTCAAAATGAAAAACTGAAATCTGAAAAACAAGTTTATTTAATTGGTATCTCTATAGTATTTGTTGTATTGTTTGTAATTTGTAAATTTCTTTTTATATAACAACAATTATATATATTGGTAATTATGCCCTTTGAAGGTTATTGGACACTGTGAAATTTTTGTTCTTTAAGTTTGTGACAAGCACATAAAAATTATTAATTTTTTCATTGGAGTAATAATAAAGCTGTTCTACATTCATTAGTCTCACTGTGTTGTGCTTGGAAAACTGCAACATCAAAAAAAAAAAAAGACAGAGAGAGAGAAAATAAATGTATAGGCATCGGTATCGGAGAGTACTAGAAAAAAAGTAACGGTACTCGTACTTGGTCCTTAAAAAATGGTATCGGTGCATCCCTAGTAAATACCACATTCAAGGTCAAGAAAGGTAGTAAGGTAGACAATGTTAAAATAGTCAATTCTCCTACACTGTTTACATTGCAGCACTGCAGGTTATATGTCAAAACGGCTCAGTATTGGCCGACGCTGTAACACATGAGCAGCACGATGCATGCATGTGATGCTAACGCAGGAGCCGGCCAATGCTGAGCTGGAATTCTGAATAATGTAGAACCTGGAAGCGCTGAAAGTAAACAGCGTAGGAGAATGACAGGGGAGAGATGAATTTGTTGAATAAAGCCTTTATTTTTGTTTTGTTTTTGCGCACAAAAAGTATTCTCGTCGCTTCATAACATTACGGTTGAACCACTGCAGTCACATTAACTATTTTAACGATTTCTTTACTACCTTTCTGGACCTTGAATATGGTAATTTCGTTGCTTTCTATAGGGAAAAAAAAACCTTGGATTTCATCAAAAATATCTTTATTTGTGTTCTGAAGATGAACGAAGGTCTTGCGGGTGTGGAACGACATGAGGGTGAGTAATTAATGACAGAAATTTCATTTTTGGGTGAACTAACCCTTTAAATGAAAGATACAGTAAAAGAGCTAAGCGCACAGAGGCAAATGCAGTGAGGGGGTGTGTGAGGGCCCTTGCCAGGGTTTGCCCTCTTGTCACTCTCTCAGCGTCTAATGGGAGTGATTGATTTTTCCGCCTGCTCTTATCGAGGGGAGCAGCCAGCATCAATAACAACGTGGAATTAGACACATAGCATCTCCTAGCTGAAAAGAGAGGAACTGGGGGATCGGGTACAGCAGAACTGACTTGGAAGGGTAGACGGAGGGTGTCTGTTTATGTGCCCTTGTGCTGAGCCTAAGTGTGTGATTAGATAAAAGATTTCTTATTTGACTTTAAAGGTGCGGGCGAGCCTGATGTCGTCCTTTATGCTGCCAAATTCCACCTTTCTTTATCTTAAACTCATCATCATTCTAAAGCATAACAGCAGAGCCAGGAAAAGAGCTGAGGGAAAATCTTTAAGAGTACAGCCATGAACTTGAGTGCGTCGTATTCATATCTGTGTAATAATAATCTGTGATTGGTGTAGGCTCTGTTCTCAGCACAAGAGGCGGTGAGAAAAGCGGAAATTACCATGTTTCAGAAACGTGGCCGAACGTGTGGAAAAGGAGCACAGTAATTGAATACTTTCACCAGACAGATTTCCCATTTTCCAATTTCCTGCCAGGCACGTTAGTAATTTTGCCATCTCATCTGTTATTCTGTTATTCCAGTGAGCCTTGGATCCTTAATGCAATTCTTGGGAGGTAATTGGAAGGTACAGGTGCAGGGGGTTCATTTGCATTCATGCTTTCTGCATATCTACGGCAGTACAGCCACTTCAACATACAGCGTAAGAGTAGAGCACATTCCCATATGTATGTGCAATGCAACACATCTCTGAGAATTTAGCGAGAGAAACTCCTTGACACAGGATCACATCACAATTAATGTTTATTGTTATTGCTCTGCTCTCTCTCTCTCTCTCTCTCTCTCTCACACACACAAATATGAACATAATTCCACTATCCAGTCGAACACTTACTGTTGCTGAATCTGACCATGTTGACACAGTTACAGTTTCTTTTTCCACTGTGGTTTGGAATCAGGATTAGAATGTACAAACAAATATGTCAGTGATGACTTGTTTATTGGTAAACAAACATTGGAGTGAGATTTTCAGGCATTTCTCCTGTTCACTTTATCTGTTAGTTTAATATATTGACTTGTAACTTCAACCAAATATTTGCTAGAGTTAGTTACCTAGCCATACCTGATTTAAAGGGATAGTTCACCCAAAAATGAAAACTTGATGTTTATCTGCTTACCCTCAGGGCATCCAAGATGTAGGTGACTTTGTTTCTTCAGTAGAACACAAATGATGATTTTTAACTCCAACCGTTGCGGTCTGTCAGTCGTATAATGCATGTCAATGGGAGCTCCATCTATAAGAGTCAAAAAAACATGTACAAACAAATCCAAATTAAACCCTGCGGCTCGTGACGACACATTGATGTCCTAAGACACGAAACGATCGGTAACAAGTAACAAGTGACCAATTGTAAGTCGCCACATCACTAAAGCTGTTCTACCAGCAGTTTTCCTGCACTGTAAAAAATGATTTTTCAAAGTTGTAAATAAAACAGATTATTGTAATATGTTTTACAAGAAAAAAAAAATGTCTTTCTACTCCAAAATCATTTTTGTTGTAATTATTTTTGAAATTTCTGAGTGAAAATTATGTACAGTTAATGGTTAAAGAACCATTTTCTAATGAAAATGCTATGTATCATTACTTAAAGGGATAGTTCACCCAAAAAATGAAAATTCTTTCATCATTTATTCTCCCTCAAGTTGTTTGAAACCTGTAGAAACGTCTTTGTTCTGCTGTACACAAAGGAAGATATTTGGAAGAATGTTTATAACCAAACAAATCTCACCCCCCTATTGACTACCATAGCACTTTTTTTTTTTTTTTTTTTTTTGCTACTATGGTAGTCAATGGGAGGTGAGATTTGTTTGGTTATAAACATTCTTCCAAATATCTTCCTTTGTGTTCAGCAAGTTTTTTTGTTTGTTTGTTTTTTTGCTCTCTAGACTTTGAAAAACCCATCTGAATATGCAAAAAAAATCAGATTTGTGCTAGAAGTCGGAGCATAGCCTTGGATGGCAACTTACAAAAGACGTATTTGCATACATGTTTACATATTAAACCAGGATTGAAAGAAGGTATAAGTATCGTTCACCGTTTGTCAATGATACAAATATCTACAGATTTGCAAAGATATGTGACCTAACATGAAAGACATTTGCTTGACAACTTTTCCTGTTAAACAAAAAACACTACGGTATATTAGAGCCCTTTCTGTAAACCTTTGGAAAGACTCTGTGAAAAGTTTGCAAACTGTTCTCATTCCTCTTCACAAATTTCAAATTTGCAGAGCTGGTAACCCTGAAAATTTCTCTTTATGGTTTCCTACAAAGCAGTGTACATTCCATCTTTTTTCTCACTTATGGCACTGTAAATGAAAGATGTTGATAATGTATTTGATAAATAGGCAGGAGAGTAGAAAATACTCAGTCCTCTACTGCTCTGCTCACTGACCTTGCTTGTCTCCCTTCATTGTTTAATTTTTATTAGTGGACCTTTTGTTCTATGCAAAGGCCATTTTATCACAACCTGGGCCATTAGATAAAGGAGGGCACTGAATCCAACCTCCACATCCTCCCAAAACAAAAGATTGTCCGCCCAAGGCCCAATCAGAGCACTTAAATCAGTAAAGCATTTCTTTTTGCTTGTAAGTCTCAAAGCCACACACACATGCACACACTTGTCAGCCTCCCTTTCTCTCCGACTGTCCTCCGTGCAGGCAAATGCACGGCCATTGATCGGGCTAAACCTTGGGCAGTATGTTCGGTATCCACTCATTGATCAGGAGGTTCATATCTTTGGTCTGATAGGGCTCTTGAATGAATGAAATACACATATACTTCTGTTCAGCCTCAGTATTAACCACCCAATTCTTCTACAGAATGAACAGAGGTCCGTATTATTCTAGCTTAGAGAGCTGAAGAGTTAAAAACTATACTTAAAAACTCAAAAAGCTTTTAAAGAAAAAACCTTGCCAATATGCAATCCCCAAAGGAATGCATATGGGGTTTAAAGAACGTTATAAAAAATAAAAATTAAAACGTGTCCATTACCATCCTGAACTCAGGGGACATGGACAAAGCCAGATTTTACTACTTCAGTGTTCAAATAAATTCTGCTGCCTTAAAGGCACAATATGTAAGATTTTTACAATAAAATCCAAAAAACCACTTGAACAATGTTATATATTTTGTTTAATTGTATACTTACATTATCCCAAATGTTTCCAACAATGTTTAAATCCAGAGAAATTCACAATTTTAACCAGTGTAATGGCCGTGTCATTGCGTCACCTGTCAATGACGTCATATCCGCATTACCCTCGTTTTCCGGTTTTACTGCTGTAGAAACCATGGAAACCCCAAAGACACTTTGGATACCTTTATCGACAGAAAACTAATCATTGTTATATAGTTCAACAAGGTTATGTCTTATTGTTTGAATCTCTCACATTTCCTGATTTACTGCGAGTAACATGTTTGTACCATGCCTCAGAGACAACACTATTTTGTCAAGTGGCATATAAAAATCAGAAAGAGCTTTATTTTGTAGAATCTGTAATACAACATTTTCTCTACCATACAATATATTTTACAATTAACTGCATACCATTTAGCAACACAAGTCATCCAGCTTTTATTAATGATATTCTGATATCAATCTAGCTTACTGCAATTTGCAACAAGTGTGATATAACAGCCACCGAGCGAACCAAGTAAAACAGCGCTGCATTACCCCACAATTTTAATTCGTAGAATAAAGTGACCTGTATGTAGTAATTCAGCAATCACACCTTTTTCATTAGAATGAGATAAAATAATGTGAATTTTAATGTGAAAGTTTGGAATTAGGGTAACATTCACAACTTCTGACAATGGAAATGGCCAATATTGCCTACCGCACTGAACTGTACTGTACCACTTGGTGGAAATGAGGCATAAGTGTTCAGGGAAGAAAGAGGCAGGAACCGACAAATGTTAAACATAACTTTAATTGTAATAGACACAAACAACGTAATGAAAGAAGAGGCAGCGGCCGACTACAGCATATATGCCTAATGAAAACAGCAACGTAAAATGTCCCAAGCCTGGTCTCTCTTTGCCCTTCACTGCCGTCATTCCTTCTTATATCCTTTCGGAGCTCCTCCATGGGACTCGTTCGGCTCTCAGCCCCGCCTTGCTTGATACCACATTAATGTTAATAAAACTTTAATACATGAGCTCATCAGTGAACATGATTTCTGCCTGAGTCCCGTTGGTTCGGCTGTGAAGGTGAAGACGGCAACTCCCATGATTCCATGCTCATTCATGGCTTCATCAAGCTACGTCTTTGTTATTGTTTTAAATAAGTGACCTCTAGTGGCAAAACTTACATACTGTGCATTTAAGTTATATTTTAAAAGGCACAAATAGTGGCGTTCGCAAGTTTGAGGCCACTCGTGAAAATTCTTACATTTTGCATTTTTCTATTTTTCATTACAAATTATATTGATTTGAGTAAAAAGTTGAATTGCAATATGATTTACAGATTATAGTATGTTGCCCTTTAGCTTCAATGACAGCATCACTGAAGCAGCGTGAACTCCACAAGACTTTTACATTAATTGTTACAAAAAAATTCAGTAACACTTTATTTTAATGTGTCTTTACACGTTACATGTATTTACTAGTAATAATCATAAATTAGGCATAATTACATGCAACTAACCCTAAACCAAACCCAAATCCTACCCTAACCCTAAAATAAGTACATGTACTTAATTAATATTACTCAGTACTTTTATGTATAATTACACAGTAATAGGGACACATTAAAATAAAGTGTAACCAAAATTTCTACTTCAAATAAATGCTGTTCTTTTGAAATTTCTATTCATCAAATAATCCTGAAAAAAATATATATATATCATAGTTTCTACAAAAATAGCACAGGCAGCCCAAATGTTTTCAACAGTGATAAGAGAGAAATGTTTCTTGAGCATCAAATCAGCGTATCTGAAGGATCATGTGACACTGAAGACTGGAGTAATGATGCTGAAAATTCAGCTTTGCCATCACAGGAATAAATTGCATTTTAATATATATTATAATAGAAACAGTTATTTTAAATTGTAATAATATTCCACAATATTACTGTATTTTTGTATCTGCTCTCAAACTTTTGAACGGTAGTGTACTTCTAGTCAAAATTTGACATAAAATACAAAATATATCTGTGTACACTAACAAGATTTTTGTTTTTACTTTACATCATGACATTTGTTTGATTTAATTTTTCAAAATCTTAAAAAAAAAAAAAACTCAACATATCAACAAGCTTCAAGTGCACCATAGAGGTTGTGTTTGTGTTCTTTAATTGGTCTCTTTCAATGTGTGAATATAAACCGCATAGATGGTAATAAGCAATTAAATGTCAGGATGTCCAACATTTTGTTTAATTTGTTTATATGCTCGTTTGCTTGTTTTTGCAGTGTCATGATGACCTTATGAGAATAGTTCTGTAATACCCACGCAATGGGTGAGCAGCACCCATGACACGATGCAGCTGATTGGCTGAGAACATGCATGAAGACCTTCAGATGCAGGCATCCAGATATGGCCTATAGTAAACATACAAGGTGCAAAGTAAGTAATCATTTCTGCACAAATCTTGAACCCTATATGTATTGTCGTGACCCTTCTTGTTCCAAAAATCCAAGATACCCCACTGTTAAGAGCCCCTGGAAGGCAACTGTCGTGGAACACACACCCCTCCACTTTCCCTTAAGTGTGCACACACACACACATATCTCACCCACCCACCCATCCATACACCCAGACAAAGACCATCTTTGTTCACCCCGCTGTGCTCCATGTCTTTTGAGATGGGCTGAAACTGCTCGTTAAAATCTGTGACATCTATTGGGGAGATCGACCCCCTGTTGCTCACGGTTTACAACTCTCCCCCACCTCGTCCAACGCCCCCCCAACCCTGGCAGAAAAGAGGAGCACAGCCTTCCACATAAGAAAAGCAGCCAAGAATTCCAACGACAGCCGATGACTTCTTGAATGAGAGAGCTTTATTAGCAGTCAGATTCGGAACAGACCTCCCTCGTGCAAGTTGACAGTCCCAGCAGCCTCAGTGTCAGCACTGGGGACGCTCTCATCGCTGAAGTCCATCAGAGCAGAGACTGAGAACACCAGCTCAGCTCCATTCCCAGGCTGCTCCGTTCATTCAATCAATACATTAATCTCCCAGTTAAACTCCAAATGAATACGTCAACAGAGGGTGACAATTAATGCAGCACCTCGTTAGGTATCGGGCCACACTGTTATCAGGATCAACGAGGAAGGCTGTTAAACCAGCATCTTTTCACAGCTTCGAAATCAATTAACTTCTAATGAGAAAAACAAAGATTTTTTTTTACATTGATTTCATCCCCTCAAACGAGTTGATGTGAGACCGCAATACATTTTGTGAGAGAGCCAGTCTACAAAATGCATTTAATTACAATTTCTAAAGCCATGAAACTGTGTCCCTTTTATAATCTCACAGCAGATATTAGAATTGGACACAAAGCTTGGCACAAAGTGGTTGACAAACTTTGAAATTTTAAAGGGATAGATCACCCCAAAATGAAATTCTGTCATCTTTTACTAATTTACTCTGGCTTTTTGTCATTACAATAAAAGTCAATGGGGTCCAAATTAGTTTTGGAAGAAAGTCATACAGGTTTGGAATGACATGAGGGTGAGTAAATAATGACAATTTTCATTTTGGGGTGAACTATTTCACTAAGCATGTATGCGTGTTTGTGACTTATCAGATATCACTAACAGACAGCAGGTGATGAAGAAGATGTGACACTAAAAAAAGAAGGTATATCTGATGTTCCCTCTCCCAAATTCGTTCAAACGCTGGCATAACATTATACTTCCCAGAGGCGACAAGTGCTGCAAACCCTGAACAAATGGTTCAAACCAATAGAAAAGGAAGCTTGTGTCTGTAGCAGAAAGGACAGTCGCCATGGGGGGAGAGGTGAGACGTGCGTCGACATCACTCGGACATTCATGTCCCGTACCTGGATAAACCGCATCCATCCTGCTGGCTCCACTCTCCATAAACCTCTGAGGTCACCTGATCCGGGATGAAAGTGTGCTTGAGAACTCTGATGAGCACGGGGAAGGAAAGCACTTCTAGGCCGGTGTGATGGACAGCTAGTGATTAGGAGGAGCAAGAGGTTAAGTTACAAACCGCCCACACC
The DNA here is from genome assembly GCF_019924925.1 of Ctenopharyngodon idella. Taxonomy (NCBI): domain Eukaryota; kingdom Metazoa; phylum Chordata; class Actinopteri; order Cypriniformes; family Xenocyprididae; genus Ctenopharyngodon; species Ctenopharyngodon idella. The sequence continues at coordinate 11,012,887 of NC_067228.1, read as the reverse complement.
CACAGATACTGCAAGAATTACACACACTCTCATTTACAAGGCAAAACCGTACCCCTCCCTGTGTCACACGTGCTGATGGACACAAACATGCTCACAAGGAGTCATGTACACAGAGAGGAAAGTCTTGCTTTCATATTACATACCTTCAGTTCCTCAAGAATGGTTCCAAGAAAAAAAAATCCCATTTATTTTCTCCATGGAGAAATGTATTTTTAGCGATAATGTTAGTGTTGTAGTACTCGAGACCAGCCTTGGTCTTGATACCATTTTTTGAAGGTCTTGTCTTGGTCTCAGACTATGAGGACTCGGGATTTTATTTCAAGACTGGTCAAGACCACAGTTGCAAAGATATCACTAAATTGCCAGTGCATTGTATGATTTATTAACATAATTAATGTGATTGGATGTAAAACTTTCTGCTTCAGATGCAATCAATAATTTGTTGTTTCTAATTTGATTTATTTATACTGTTGTGCCGGGTCAGAAATTAATGAGGGATTAATACTAATGCCCACAAAATTCAAGATATTGTTGCAAAAATGTACTTGTGAAATCTGGATTTTTATATTACAACATATGATATAATTATTAAAAAGCAATATAACAAGAGCAAGACAAATTTGTTTTAACAAATTTGAGCACAATTCACCCTTCGCCGGGAGTTTGATTGACAGGCGATCTACCAATCATAACGCCGAATCCAACATTTTGTCCGACACACCGTCAAAGGTGTACAGTAGTACATAAGAAAGCGCTATATAAATGCCTCATTCATTAATTCGTTCATTCAAAGTGGACATTAACTTGAAAAATGATGTGTATTGATGTCTTTCCGCGGTTGAAACAACATTCCTTCTGATGTTCATTCATGTTTATTTGGCGCTATAGTAGGAAGAGATGATCCGTTCGTGCTGCTTGAACTGAGGCGATCTGTCATGCCACAATAGTCACAAAATAGTATGTATTGTTTGAAATTCTTAAAAAACTTGAAAGATGAGACTTTGTTTATATTAAAAGTAACCTGCTCTGTCTTGTCTGTTGTCTTGCGTTGTCAGTGACCTCTTTGCCCCGCGATGTATTTTTTACTGCGAGAGAATATGATGTGTGGCGTGAGAGCGCCATGGCTTGTAGCATCAGTAACTAAGGGAGGCGGGTCTTTGCGAAGGGTCAATTCCAAACGTGATATCGATTTTATATAATGTTCAATAAACAAAACATTGTTTAGGCATTTGTAATTGCACCAATTCAGATGCAACTTCTATGCCGCCTCTGCAGTGCAACAATGAATTCTGTTGTTAATGATTTTATTTAATTGGTAACAGCTCTATATGGTGTCTTAAAGGTGGATCTTTCAGATGAATTTGAGTGCTGATGTTGTCTTGGTCTTGGTCTTGGTCTCAACCCCCCAAAGTCTTGGTCTTTTCTTGATCTCAACACATACTGATCTTGGTCTCGGATTAGGTGGTCTTGACTACAACATTAGATAATGTGTAAACTGTTGAAAAACTTAACATGAGCTCTGAGATTAAGTGAGGATAAATGTGTCTGTAGACGCTACAAGTCAATGTGATTTTTCACCTTTTTAAAAAAATATATTTTCTGAGCTTCGTGTAAAGAATTACACAACCCATGATTCTGAAGTGGAATCCACCACTCAGAGAAGTCGCTGTTTTGAGGCAAAAGTACAATGAACAGCATGGCTGCACACATAAAGCATTGAAAATTACGTAATCATATAAGTTATACACTAAATACTAAATATCAAACGTTTTAAAGTCAGATTTAAAAAAAAAAAAAAGAAATTAATACTTTTATTGAGCAAGGATGCATTAAATTGATCAAAAGTAGTGTAAAGAATTGTACATTGTTATAAAAATATCTATTTTAAATAAATGCTTCTTTAAATAAACTTTCTGTGCATCAAAGAATCCTGAAATAAAATGTATGATGGTTTTAACAGAATAGCTCAAGCAGCACAACTATTTTCAACATATAATAATAATAATTAAAAAAACAATAATAAAAAAATGTTTCTTGAGTAGCAAATCAGTATTTGAATTGAAGACTGGAGTAAAATGCTTAAAATTCAGCTTTGACATCACAGGATTACATTTTAATATATATTAAAATAAAAAACAGTTATTTTAAATTGTATTATTAATATTTTGTAATATTACTGTTTTCGCTATATTTTTGATCAAATAAATGCAGCCTTGGTGAGCATTCTTTAAAAAACATTTTCAACACTTTCAACCCCAAACATTTGAATTGTATAATTGTACATATTTTAATATTTCCCAATAAATGTTAAATATATTGTATTTTTTTATACTTATATTATCAATTATATACAGCCCCTACTTTTATATTGTACACTGTTGTTGTTGGTTCAGTTACATCATTTGCAATGCTTCATCGGGTGAGTAGTTCATTCCATCATAACAGACGTTAAAAGACAGTCATGTACCTTGATCTGCTATGCGTTCCATTAATACAATCACACATCAATGCTGGAATAAGATAATTAGGTAATTTCTGTATTGGGACATAAGCCTGAAAGGTATAGGCTGACTCTGTGTGTGTCTCAATGCCTATAATTATGATGTCTAAGCTCTGGACCCTTTAGACAGAGCTGTCACAGTGAAACTATCATCACTGACACCTGCTGTGTCCATAGAGCGTGATGATGAGAGGTTGACATTTCTACACAGACCAAGAAGCTGGTCTGCTGAGGTATGATCAGCAAATACCAATAACACACTTTTTTACTGGTATCAACGGTAATGTTTGTGCTTTTTTTGTGAGCATTCACCTGTGAAGAAAGACAGAGAGAGTTTATTTTGCACTGTTTTGTCAGTACAAATGTGTCACTTCAGAAGAGACTGGGGCTAGTTGTCACAGGGCTAATATTTTTTTTATATTTAGATTTTATATTTAGATTTTTAAAGCCCCCACCCCCAAATAATGGTTTAATATTTTTGTAATTTATAGTTTACATTTTTTTGTTTCATTAATTTTTTTTTTTCCCTTTGCTGAAAAGAATCCTCTAATACGCTGTTTAATGTGACATTGTCACAGCTTACCCCATAAAAGGTGACACCATGCCCCATTATTGAAAATAACTAAAAAAAACACTGAGAGAAAGCGTGAACGGCGTCTGGCGCACAGACAGGTGCATGAGAATTTACGTTAGGGCGGCAACAGCAGAGTGGTGGCTCGGTTTTCCAGATGGTTCCTCTGGAGGCATATTATCTGCTCCATCACAGCAGGCTAAACCTGAGACTGTTGAAGTGTGTATGGGGGGCTGTAAATACTGTGGGCAGTTCGGTGCCACAATGATGCTCCCAACCCTGCAGCTTGTAAGTGATCCTTACCTGGCCTGTCCCAGCTGTGGGGTAGGCTTTCCACCCCCCTCCGCCAGCCTAGTCATGGGATAGGTCTGCTGCCTTTATCCCCACAGTTTCTCTATCCCACCACAGGATAAACTTACTGCTAAATGACAGGGTTGGCCCGCTCCCCGGGTAGTTGCACCACCAGAACAGGAAAAGCATGTGACACACTTGAGTCATGCACCTCTAGATGTGTGGGAATAGGAAAAAGAAAAACAAACACACTTTGATTAGTCTCCGAAGTCGTACATTTGAATATCAGGAGTCGAGCACGCTGAAGTACGTGTAATTCTGTTCAGCGCCCTTATAAATGAATAACTAGCATGCACAGGCCCCTTCCCTTTTTGATTTGCAGCCTTATCTGTTTCCCTGGAGTTCACTAATTACACAGCGTCTACGGTTTCAGCGGGCATGTTTGATATGAGTTTATCTGAGCTGTCCGTCAAGCAATTAAGGTCAGCGTTCAGCACTCTCTCAATAGCACAGTCACGGCCTCAGCAAGCAGGGAACGGATCAGACCAGCTCAGATCAGGTGAGGTCTCTAGTACTAGGTTTCCACTCCTGCCGTCCCACCATGACAACACACAATGGCTGTGATCAACGTTGTTCCTACATGACTGTTCACCCTGAGCGACCCGTCCTAATGGGCTATTAATGCTTGTGTGGCCTCAGATAGTTCAGTGAGTACATTTACATGTGTGGTTATAATCAAGCTAAAGCGAAGTCAAATTTTTACAGTCTTTATCTGTCTGCCCAAGTATATATGACCCAAATCACAATCGGATATTTGATATTTAAAATAAATATTGCGTCACTTTAGGAAGCACGCAACCCAGAACCCAATTGTAGTCTAATTGACATATACATGCTGGAAGAAGCTACAATCCCATTATCTAGGTCTGTTAAGGTCTTGTTTTGTTTTTCGGCGAACATTCATTTCAATAGGAATTCAGGTGACCAGGAATTTTGTGTGATGGCGAAAGATTTTCCCACATAGATTTAGCAACAGGTTCAAGTTGGCGATTCACCACATTGACCAACAGAAAGCTGATTTTTTTTTTAAAGTGACTTTTGTGTGAGCTGTGCTCGATACATTGCTACACTATTGACAATAGACAATGGCCTTTTTTGCCTGCAAAAGTTTGTCGAAATTTCACTAATGTAAACTGCACCTTTACCTAAAGAATAATTATTGGTTTAGTCCGACTGAAATCAAAATTTTAAAGTGCAGGAATATTCTAGGTTCAGTACAATTTAAGCTAAATCGACAGCAGCAAAGTAAAGTGCTGTAACACTTGGAGCATAAAGTTGTATACCTCAAAAATTTGACCTCCTTTTCTTTAAAGAAAGCAGAAATCTGGGTTACAGTAAGGCACTTACAATGGAAGTGAATGGGACCAATCTGCAAATGTTAAATTACTTTTTTTTTTAACAGTATAGGCACAAGACATAAATATGATTTTAGTATAAAAATTGTTTAATAACCTGTTCTGTGTACTAAAAGCAATGTAAAAATGATGAGAACTTTTTTTTACAGCTCAAATAATCACATATTTTAACAGAGGAATTCATGCAAGTTTCAATTTTCTGCTTTTAAATCTCCAAAAATTGGAGTTAAAACCAAGAAACAATATTTTTCAACGTTATTTGACAAATGCTGTCATTTGAGCTTAATGTTTGTATTGAACTTGTTTGTATTGAACCTAGAATCATGCCATTCAAAGTCCTTGAAGCATTCGAGGGAGTGGTTTAGTCTGTACATTTTATAGTTGTCTTCCATTTAATAAAATGTGGAACATCACAATGAGGCAAGACACAGTCAGCTTGAGTTCATCTCAGGTGAGGGTCTTGAACAACTCTTGGCTGAACAGGAGTATAAAACTATGCGACTGTGTGGTCAGACAGTAATAAATTATACGAGTAAGACATTCGCTCTTCAGTGGTGTGGATTGCCTGAACAGTTTCACTGTGTTGGGAGTGGTCACATTTAATACACTCTGTGTGTGTGTGTGTGTGTGTCTGAGGCTTCGTGTGATCTGTGACATGCTGTGTTGAACACAAGATTAACTAGGTGACACTGTGATAGCCAGGCATCGTGAAACGCACAGGAGTCCTCTTTCAAAACAAGACTCGTCTTCCTCTACTCTCCTTCCCTCTCACTACAGTCGTTCTGTATTCCTGAGATAAATTTGCATCAGGTGAGTCGTACAGACGGTATTAATGACATCTCACCACCTCACCCAACATATTTATTGTGACACCAAACAGGAATTATGAAAATTACAAAGACTGGCCTACTGGGGGCACTAAAATATTTATCTTGAAATTATCCTTAAAATGCTTTTTGATTTGGTGGAACTCATTTTCTATAAACTGTTTTAAAAATAAGTATGTTTACAAATCCATGCATTTACAACTTTACAGCTATACTTTATATGCCTCCACATGCAATTTAAGCACCTGTGGTGCCTGTTTTCCCAGATGTCAGAGGCACAGCACTCAGCAATGAGAAATAAACTTCAGTAGGCATGATAACTTCATAGCTGGTGTGTCAGATTACACTGCTTGAAGCCCCCCACCCCCACATATGCCTACATGCCATACTTACTGCTCATAAAATATTCAGCTGACATGCTATTGCTTCTCCTTTGATTATATATTTTACCATATTAATGCCAAATTTACACTGAAAAGATGGCACAGAAATGCTTCTGAAGTGGCAATTAGGACTGTTTAATGCTGCTCAGAGATGGCATAAACGCATTTACACAGCCATTTTTGCCATTTTCAGTGTTGTGTGTAATGCATTACTAAGTAATTAATTACTGAAATTTAATTACTTTTTCCTTGAAAAAGTAAAGTAAGGGATTACTCTTAATTTTTTGTAATTTAATTACAGTTACTTCTGATGTAATTGCATTAAATACTGTATAGACTATAGAACAATTCTATATAAAACAATAGTGGGCTTAACATCAAAATTTAACGTCTAATTTTAAAATGTGTTTTTAATGTAACCTTTTCCCTTTAAATACTTTGGTCAGTTCAAGAATAATTTATGCAATTTTATATTTTTTATTTGAAAGAATTAAAAGAGCATCTATCCTTGTATTGTTTAAAGGCACAATACGTAAGATTTTAGGATTAAAATATCCATAAACCACTAAAACAGTGTTATATATTTTGTTGACTTGTGTACTTACATTATCCTAAATGTTTCCAACAATGTTTAAATCCAAAGAAATCAGCTAGCTTAACCAGTGTAACGGCCCGTGTCATTGCGTCGCCTGTCAATGATGTCATATCCACGCTACCCTTGATTTCCATTTTATTAGGCAGTTGAGCAACTATTTGGATACTTTTATTGACAGAAAACTAATTATTAGGGCTGGGTATTGACACAATTTTCATGATTCAGTTCGATTCAATTACGATTTTATCGATTCGATATCGATTATTTTGGATGTAGTATTTCAGATACAATACATGACAAATTTTCTAGAGGAAAAAAATCTCTCAACTAATGCTGTAAACTACACATGGGAGTCAGCTGGTACTACTATAATAATATTGAAGGTTAAATTAACTTATTTATATACAAACACTTAAATTACACTCAATGTTTTTACTATAAATAAAGTTTAGAATTACATAATCATATTTCTACTCCAATTTGTTTTTGTTTTTTTGAAATATAAACATTTAAATCGTGGCTGTCATAACTGATTTATTCAAACATGCATTAAATATTGAAGAACATTATAATGAATATGTAACTGTGCATAGCTATATTTATCAGAATGCTGCCTTCTAGAGTTCACTTTTCTAGCTGACTGATGAGTTTATGGTCACTGAATATGTTTTTCTGAGGTAAATGTGACGTTACGTGACATTGTGTCTTTCCGAGGTTGAAACACTGATTGAGCTATTACACGAGACATGATACAGATTTCGGAAAGTTGTACTGTATATTTTAACATACCTTCAGATGTTTATTCATGTTTATTTCGCACTGTAACTGGTATTAAAGCGGAGGAGAGGATGTTCGCTCCGTGCTGCCGCTTCTCTTTAACTGAGGCGCTAAAGCGATCTGTCACGTCACATTAAACAGCGCCAAAACGGTATTTATTTTTTGAATCTCATAATAAGATTGACGTCATTTGAAATCTGAGATTTTGGTTCATATCAAAAGTAACAAAGAACAAAGATTATTGCGATTTATTGGATAGGAGGCTTGTTACATGTTCTGTTCATTCATCAACTGAAAACAGACTAGACTAATCGATTCTTGGGATTTAAGAATCAATATCGGTTCGTAAAAATGAGAATCGATTAAAATCGAGAAATCAATATTTTTTACCCAGCCCTACTAATCATTGTTATAAAGTTCAACACAGTTTTATTGTTTGAATCTCTCGTTTACTTGATTTACCGCAAGTGACATGTCGAAGAAGGTAGAGCTTCAGAGCCATACTTATTACATAATCGCCACAGAAAAATCAAAGGTGTTTACCAGCCGGAAAACAAACTTTTTTCCGGAAAGTTCATTTTGGCAAGCTTCCAAGCAAACATTGTTTTGTTCTGAATTACATTACACCTGTTCATTCTTCAAATTCACTTGAAGTATACCGGGGCCGTAAGTCACATCTTGTGTTTGCGATTCAGAGATGACACTACAGCAGAACATCTATGTGTGAAATGAGTGCAGGATGTTGCAGTGCTATTAGCAGCAAGCTGTCTGGTAAATAATAGGCTCGTTTGAGATGCACCTCGCCTTGCCTGAAATTTAGGCGAGAGTAGGCGGCTGCAGTGAGGGGAGGAGTGAAAAAAGTGCAGGCAAGATAGATCGTTTTCACTTCTCATAGTGGAGCAGACCCCTACGAGATCAAAGGCGGATATCGCGGGATTCACACTAATACACTGTGTTGCTAATAAACTGGATGTAATTTAAGTTGTAAATAAATTATATGAAAATAAATATGATTTATGATTATATTATTCAGAACACGAACTCATTATTGGCCAGCTCCTGCGTCAGCATCACACTAATGCGTCATGCTGCTCATGTGAACAGCCTCTGCCAATACTGAAGCCCACGTTCTGATGTAGAACCTGGAAGCGCTAAACATAAACAGCGTAGGAGAATGACACAGAAGAGAAGATATTGTTGAATAAAGTCGTTATTTTTGTTTTGTTTTTGAGCACAAAAAGTATTCTTATCACTTTATAACATTAAGGTTGGACCACTGCAGTCACGTTGACTTTTTTAACAATGTCTTTAGTACCTTTCTGGACCTTGAAAGTGGTGGTTAAATTGCTGTCTATGGACGAGTCATATACCTCTCAGATTTCATCAAAAATATCTTAATTTGTGCTCCAGAGATGAACGAAAGTCTTACGGGTGTAGAACGACATGAGGGTGAGTAATTAATGACAGAATTTTCATTTTTGGGTGAACTAACCCTTTAAGCTGTGTCGTTTCCCATCGTGCTTTTGATCAGTGCAGTCGGTGGAGAGCAGCTGTGCCTGACTGCAGAATCCGACACAGCCGCCTTGCCGTCACGAGAGTTTTTTGACATACGTCAGCATGACATCAGAGCAAGTCTGACCACACTCGGACACATTTCTAACCGGCATGCATTTCGCGGTGATCAGCAGTGATCGGTTTTGCGCAGATTTTGCTCATCTCAAACAAGCCTAATATTACATGGCTCTCTGGAATATTTGATTCTGATTGGTCAACTGCAGCACACAGTGATCAGACATTTCCTAATATTCACTGTCGCCCCTGATAACAATGTATATCAGGCAGACTTTCATGTCTCTTATATCAAACCGTGGACTCACACTCTCATTTCACAAATGCTTAAAGTGTTAGTTCACCCAAAAATGAAAATTCTGTCATTAATTACTCACCCTCATGTCGTTTTACACCCGTAAGACCTTCATTCATCTTCGGAACACAAATTAAGATATTTTTGATGAAATCCGATGGCTCAGTGAAGCCACTATTAAGAGCAAAGCCACTGAAACTCTCAAGGTCCAAAAAGGTACTAAAAACATATTTGAAACAGTTCATGTGAGTACAATGGTTCAACCTTAATATTATAAAGCAACAAGAAATAATTTTTGTGCACCAAAAAAAACAAAATAACGACTTTTCAACAATATCTAGTGATGGCCGATTTCAAAACACTGCTTCAGAGCTTTACGAATCGAATCAGTGGATCAAAGTCATGTGATTTCAGCAGTTTAGCCGTTTAAAAGGAGATCCGAATTACTAATTCGAAACAAAAGATTCGTAAAGCTCAGAAGCTTCATGAAGCAGTGTTTTGAAATCGACCCATATAGATATTGTTTAATAGTCATTATTTTGTTTTTTTGGTACACAAAAAGTTTTCTCGTCGCTTTATAATATTAAAGTTGAACACTGAACTGTTTTGAATATGTTTTTAGTACCTTTCTGGATCTTGAGAGTTTCAATGGCTTTGCTCTTAATAGAGGCCTCATTGAGCCATCGGATTTCATCAAAAATATCTTAATTTGTGTTCCAAAGATGAACGAAGGTCTTGGGGGTGTGCAACAACATGAGGGTGAGTAATTAATGACATTATTTTCATTTTTGGGTGAACTAACCCTTCAAGTTACAGGTTATAGTAAAAATTACCCTAGAGGGCTTCAGTATTAATACTGTGTACTAGTGCGGTGGCTAAAATAGTACTCAGGTCTAATTTTAAAATAATTTGAACTCAAATCAATATTAGATATATTTATTTGATTAATAGTAGCATAATAAGATGGTGTACAGTTCAATAATGTACAGTTCATACTGCAAAATAAACCCATTCAGGTTGATACAAGATCTGATTTATCTTAATCTTTTACATACTACGGAGGAATTCTTGTCTGTGTTCAGGAAGAAAAATATGAATTACTTTGTTTCATTATTGGTCCATACTTACTGCCGATTTGGAATTAGTGAAGAACAAATGATGAGTAGGACCAGGATGTTCGAAAACAATAGCTTCCACCCCCACCTAGAATTCAGGGAAATTAGTGAAAACCGCAGCCAGTAAAAACAGCAACCTGAAGGGTACGAGTAAAAAAGGCGAATATGTAGGGGGCGTATTGAAAGGCAAGCTAATATTCAGAAACAACAGGTAATGAAGGCAATATCTCATCATGGCCTAAGAGCACATGGTGGGACTCTTAAATGAGTCTTGATTGTACTGAGCAATTTGGAACTCAGCAGAGCACTCAATTAAGGCGAGCGATTAACAGCAGATCTGACTTGTCCTGCTCCCTGTGATGTCATCGTTCTTGGAGTGTGGCAGCCATAGCAGGTGTCTGATTTGACCAAAGCACTGGCCAGCAGCTTATATCATTAATAAAACCCAAGACTCAACCTATCAACACTGCAGTATATTCCATTTTATGCCATTTTCTCCACATGAGGCTTTCCTTTCTCCTGTTTTGCTTTTAAATGTAGTTCTACAAGAACCCATACTTCAAACCAACATGCCTCCTGAATTAATTTTGCGCTAGACTTTTCTATGAAATGCTAAATGGCACAATAATCTGACTTCATTTTGAGGGGACCTTTTCAGAAACACAAAATGTGCCATGATTTGGTCTCCAGTGGTCATTTTTGAGAAGATTAAACTCTGCTCTTAAAGTTTAGTCGAAGTGCACTGAGGTTACCTTTCGTTAGTCTAGTTAAGTTTGTTGTGGCTTTTCAGCCAGATTCGGCATAGTAAAACGTAAACCAGATATAGTGCATTTCTCTCGCAGTTTATGAGAAAATAAGCTCTGTGACAGCATAGCGCTCGGTTTTCATTTTGTGCGAGACGTACTAAAACCGTGTGTGTAATTGTGAGTGTGTGCAGTTCGCAGAGAGTCGACCAGCGTGCACTGTACCTCCTTCAAACGTCTTCCCAGTCAATGGAAAAACAAAGGTCAGGACTCTGGAAATGTCACTCAGTCCCTGGCTTGGCACTTAGAGGTCCAAGGGAACCCGGAGGGGGGGCTTGGCCTGGCTGCAGGTTCCGGGGGGACAGAATAATGTGTCACACGGCTGCCGCTGCTTCCTCTTCCCCTGGTGGTTGGGGGCAGGCAGAGAGGCACGGTGGGGGCTCATTGTTACACTGCCTTTTCCATCAGCTGTCAGGAGAGCAGGGGGCCCGGCTAAATGGGCACTCTAAAATACTGCACGCCAGGGAGTTGGCCCTCTCAAAAATATACAGTATACCTAGCAAGCAGAAAGGATAGATTTAAAGCTTTCATATTTAATCACAAAAATGACATTTATACATTATGCGTAATAGCGCTCCTTATGCCCTAATTTTTTATTTCTATCATATGCGCCTGTTTGTCAACACTTGTGTTAGGGCTCAGGATTGCGTACTGTGCCGTTACCAAAAACACTTGAACAAACAAAATTATTACTGAAAGTAGTATTTCAACTCTCTATTCAAAGTCCCAGGAAGTCATGCTAAGTTTCCTAATATCCATAATACTATACTGGATTACTGTAACCTTTCAAAAGCGCCGCATACTAATAAGAGAGAATACGGCACCCAGGAGCGTCCTTTCACTATCACACACTTTCCATAAAAGAAGAAACCAGAGCCAGTAACATTTAGGGCCTTTTTCGTTTTGCTTCAGAATAACTGCAGACAGAGGGTGAAAATACAGACTGTACTTCCATGCAATAAAGAGTGGAAACAAGTGAGAGAAACAGAGACGGGAGCGAGAGAGGGAGAGCGAGAAGGAAGCTGATCAGATGATTATTTCAGCCGAGCAGGATAAGTGGTTGAAACGGAGCCGTGTTTGTCGCTGCGCTGCGGGTGATCAAGGTGAAGAAGGAGAAAAGGGCCGGCCACGCCCCCGAGCACACCTGAGATTGCGTTACCTGCCGTCTCTCAAGCGTCATACTGGGAGCGTGGAAACCCGAGTGCAGCCACGAGAAGAAATCTGGCCGTCAGTCAAGTGCTTTTGTTTGCAGTTCTACGAACAGGCCGGATCTGGTTTCTCTGCTCCAGAAACAAGGAACCTAACCAGAGGAGCAGCAGAAGAGCATCTGAATACAGCTACAAATTTCCCAGACTAAATCATTTGTCACTACAGAACAGACCCGCTCTGGAGAATTGAATGATTATAAAAATTAAAAAAAGTCACTATTTATTTTGAATGTATCAAGGTCAGTGCCTTCTTACTTTATTACAGTTTGATCGTTTCTGATTTGTCCGACTTCAATTATATTTGCACCTTGCACAATGTAAAACATCTTTGTGATGATAATGAAGGAAGGAGACAAGATATTACAGTGTATTAGCAAATATCCACAATCTCAATTCGAGTTTGCTTTGTTTTTATAAACACTATGGGCTAGTGTTCACCAAAATCAGGATGTGAACACAATGTCATAGACACAATAATGTCAGGAATGCTTCACGGTCATATTGAATTCAGTGTGACTTTAAATAATTAAAATACCTAATCATCTGCAGCCATTCCTGGGGGAAGGAAAATACTTTTGAAGCCAATAGCAAGATCATTTCTCATATTTGTAGATATGAAAAGAAAAGTCACTCAGATGTGATTTATTCTGTCATAAATACTGAGTGATTTATTCAGTACGATGTACTTGAGACAAAACTCAAATGATCTAAATGAGTAAATTGGGAAAGATGTTACCAAAGCCTCTTTAGAAGCATCAGCGTGTATCTTTTGATTTAGGCTTTTTCATATTGCTCCTCTAATAGACCTGAAACAGCTGGACATTACAAGACAAAAAAAGGAGGTGTAAATGATGAGAGAAAAACAAGGCACTGAGCTAGAGAAGGAGGGAATAAGATAGAAGAGAGCGACGGAAATTAAGCATCTGATGTAATAGGACACTGTAAGTAGGCAAGTGAAAGCCTCCTCCTTTCCTCCTTCAGGGATAATTGTTGTTTAGATATACTTTTACCCGTGTCTCACTCTCAGGTTATGTTTATACAACTTGTTATTGTGGTTTCTCTTTGCCTTTTCTCCCTCTTTTCCATCTCCCTTTTCCTCCTCTTCTTTGTACTTTCTTGCTAGGGGAAAATCTGCGAGGCTTGCTCGCCGGTGCCAGCAACAGTTAATCCTTTTCCAAAGCACCTTAACTATGCTGGGAATTCTGCAGATGCTAAATAAAACAACGGGAACAACCATGCACTTAACACCAGCTCACGCTGGCAAGAGTGCCTCTGTCTTCAGATGCTCCGTTTTTTCATAAGTAGTTCAAAACAATCTGCTGTTGTGTGATAACTGTGTGTTTCTCTTGAGTGAGCTGGTAGCAGGGCCGCGCTGGGTTCAGCAGCACCGCCTCTAATCCCATTATGGCCGTTCACCTCCGATTACATAAAATAAATCAGGAAATATGCAAGGAGGAAATAAGATGTTTCTCTGCATTAGTTGACCAAAAGTGTCAAGCATTGATGGCCGTCACCTTACGTTTGTGTATTTTACGATAGTTTTATATGTTAAAAAAAAATAAAATAAATCAATCCTTATATTAGGGTCAGTAAGATTTGTTTTATTAATTTATTTTTTTATTGCATGTATCAAAAGTGATAGTAAATACATTTATAAATATTGCAAAAGCCTTTTATTTCTAATAATTGCTGTTCTTTTCAACTTTCTATTCATCAAAGAATCTTAAAAAAAGAAAAGTATCATGGTTTCCACTAAAATATTAAGCTGCAAATTTGTTTTCAACATTGATAATAATAAGAAATGTGTCTTGAGCAGCAAATCAGCATATTAGAATGATTTCTTAAAGATCATGTGACAATGAAGACTGGAGTAATGATACTGAAAATTCAGCTTTGCCATCACAGAAATCAATTACATAGAAAAAATAGAAAAGTTATTTTGTAAAACACACAAAAAACTGATCCGTAGGGTGAAAACTCAGTGCTTGACACTTTGTAATATTTGTAAATATTTGTTTGTTTGTTCAAGAAGCTAGCTACAAAAAAGCTGTCAATTCTCTAAAATATATATTTATATATCTCTGTTGTTAGTACTGCTGTTGCTGGTAACATGGAGAAGTCAATTGCCCTCAAAAATGAATGAATGTACAAATGTTCTCCTGATAATAAAATGAGGGATATTCATGTGATCAAATGCACCTTAACAGCTGTACCCTTTTATCAGTCTAAATTTCTCATTTTTCGATTATTTTTTCTTTGATTTGAAAGGACATGGGACTTTTTCACACCCTGAAATGCAACCGTCAATCAGTTATGTTGTTTTGAGATCAATATGATTTAGTGAACTCTCACTCATGTAGACTGGTTTGGAAAAAGAGACGGTGGGAACAGGTGTAGTTTCAATACAGCGCTCATTATCCTTGAGTGATGACCTTCAGTGGCATACTGTACTCCTCTGTAATCATCCTTCACTCTCCATCTCTTTCTCTAAATGCTAACTGGAGCCTTTCAAAGCAGCCAGTGAAAAGCAAAATTGGCCTATTGAAGAAGTTTATTAGAAATTGATCTACTCTTTTCAACTCACACAGGAGCCAGAAGACTTCGAAAACTTGTACGGACATGACACGATCACGGCGCGGCCGCATTCACGCTCACAGTCGACCTTTATGAAGAGTCACCTTTAGAACGGCGGGTCAGAGTACCGAGACGTGAAAAGTCATATAACGTGTATGCAGATAATTATGTTAATGTATGAACTGATTGATTTTTCTGCTGTAGCAGGTTGTCTGGCAAATTGAGGTTTATTTTTGTGTGCTTTGGCATTTATGTCCCATTACTGGAGATGTACGGTATTGATAGATATTCTAAAGTAATGTTAATCTAACAATATGCTCAAGGTTATCTCATGAAGTGGTCTGGAAAAGTTTTACCTGTGCCTTACGACATTTGATCAGCTCTAATCATTAAAACTTCGGGCAACAAGAAAGAGATGTGGGAAAAGAGACAGATGAAAGAATCCATGACTTCATCTGTGCCTGTAGGAAAAATGAAAAGAAAAGACAAAAAAAAAAAAAAAGAGAGAGAGAGGGCAAAAAACAGGTCAGCTTTCTCACACAGGAAGGAAACTTTCCCAAACTATATATATTTTTATGTTTGTAGTGAGGTTGTTTCTTAAGAAAAAAGCAAGTACACATTAAGTTGACAGTAAAAGTGAAAGTGAAGATGAGTTTCGACTAAAATATTAAGCAGCACAACTGTTTTCAACATTGATAATGATAAGAAATGTTTCTTGTGCAGCAAATCAGCATATCAGAATGATTTCTGACGGATCATGTGACACTGAAGACTGGAGTAATGATGCTGAAAATTCAGCTTTGACATCACAGGAATAAATTACATTTTTAAAATATAGTAAAATAGTTCAATTGTAAACATATATCACAATATTACAGTTTTTACTGTATTCCTGAACAAATAAATGCAGCTTCGGTGAGCATCTTTCAAAAATAAAAATTCTCACCAACCCCAAACTTTTGAACAGTAGTGTATTTACATCAAAAGGTGAGAAATTGTTTTGATTCA